>NC_133617.1:699542358-699842358 GCF_048593235.1 Sminthopsis crassicaudata
ATCCCTAAACAACTGGAACTGGTTTGAATCATCTCATTGTGGAAGAGAGCCATGTACCATCAGAATTGATCATCATATAATCTTCTTGTTGCTGTGTACAAGGATCTCCTGATTCTGCTCATTTCACTCAGCATCAGTTCTTGTAAGTTTCTCCAGGACTTTCAGAAATCATCCTGCTGGTCTTAGAACAATAATATTCCATAACATTCATTTACCTTATTCAGCCATTCTGGGGGAGCCACTCTGTTTCTGGTTTCTTTCCCAGCTGCACTTCAGCCCCCTGCTGCTGCATGGGGAGATACCTAGTACCTTCCTTCCCCCTGCCCCACTCCCCTTCAACCCCCCTTTTTTTCTCATATTCCCCCGTTTGAATGTAAGCCTGGAGGATGAGGATTGTTTGCATTTTTGCTTGTATTTCTTTCCCTAACATATAATAGAGCCCGACCTGGGATGGAGCCTTCCAAGATTGTGATGTCTGCTCAACCACAGTCAAACACACTGAACTTCCCATCACAGTGATGTCCTCTTTGAGAACAAAGGTTACCCCCCAGGACTTAGCATGGGACCCAACACATAGTAAGAACTTAAAAACTGCTTGACGCTTCCCTTGCCTTACCCCTTCCTTATTCTCAGGTCGGCTGTAGCTCTACAATTCTGTGTCTGTGGTCATCTTTTACAGCTTGCTTGCCCAAGCCACCTACTCTGTGCTTTCTGCAAGGAAATCCTCAAACCTGGGCAGCTTCAGTTGTTCCCTCCAGCCTAGACTCCAGCTTCCGTCCAGCTATTTTAATGTGGCTTCCCATGTTCCTCTGTTTCCCAGGGTTTGAACTGAGTCTCCCAGAGCCTTTGGCAATCTTGCTTTGGTATCTACCCAAGACTAAGAATTCTGAAGCTGTCTTGCAAGCTTCATCCAGCTGGAAGTTGGGGTGGGCCCAGGAAAGAGACAGGGGAAATCCAGAGGGGCTTATATGGACTGCAAACCCAAGTCTGCAGTTCTAGCTTAATGAAGGAACATTGCCAATGGCTTGGGCTTCTCCCATGCTGCACTCCGTGCACAGACCACTCAACCATTTTCCCCTTCATTAAACAGGGGACAGCCTCTCTGGTACAGTGGGAAGACCACAGGTCTGGGATACATTCTGGTTCTACCACAAACTTGCTGGGTGACCAAGTGAATCACTCTCTGTCTCAGTATCTCCAAAACTCTCTGGACAGGGCTGCCCTAGACATATCCTTCAGGTCTCTCGAAGCTCTAACACACCAGAGTATTGTGTCACTTCTTTGCTTAAAACTTCAATCCCCCCCCCCCATTTCCTCCAGAATAAAATGGCTTAACCTGGCATTCGAGACCTTCTACCATTTAACTATCCCCCTCTTTTCCAAGCTTATTTCACGAGCCCAGATAAAGGTCCAAATAAAATGAGTTACAAGCTGGGTATTCCCTGGATTCTATCTCCCACCTCAATGTGTTCCCACAAGCCATCGCTGTGCATAGAGAATATTTCTTCATCTTTTATTTCTATCTTCCAGGGTCAATGACTCCACAAGAATTCTTTAAGTTCTTCCTGGGGGCCGGGGACTGTGCTAGTGATAACAATATGAAGAAAAATTCTAATAGGATGACAGCATATACATGTACATGGGTGCGTGTTTATGTGTATATGTATATACATATGTGGTTATTACACATACACACACATACAACCTTTTTCCTCTGTCAAAGGCCAAGGGATAGAGAGTCTGTTTGCTTGTGTAGCAGACACACATGCATAAACACACCAGCAACATACATGTACAGGCGCAGTGCATGTATTGTACATTTGCATTGCATGTGTGTCCCCAAAATCTTTGCGCTGCATCTAAACTTCTTCCTTCAAGGCTCAGCTCAGGGGTATTTCCCCCGGGGAGTCTTTCCCAAGCCCCCATCCTCACTATTTTCTCTGTCTCTGGCCTGTGCTTTTGTCTCCATGTCTCTGTGTCTGTCCTCTTTATTACAATACTTATGTGTGTTGTATACCTCAACAACAATAATGGCTGATGTGTATGTGCCCAGTCAAATGCAAGTTCTTGAGATAAGTGCTGTGGTTTTCTCTAGCACCCAACATAGTGTCTGTCTCTCTTCCCCTCCCCTCCCTTCCCCTTCTTTTTCACTCTCCTCTGCTTCCTTCCTTTGCCCTCCCCTCCTCTCCTCTGTTCTTCCCTCTTCGTCTTTCCCCTCCCCTCTTGTCCTTTTCCCTCCTTTCCCCTCCTCTTCCTTCCCCTCCTTTCCTTTTGCCTCCCATTCCCTCCTTTCCTCTCTCTTCTCCTCCCCTTTCTTTCTTCCTTCTCCCCTCTCCTTCCCCTTTTTCTCTTCCCTTTCAGCCTTTCCTCTTTCCTCCTCTCCCCTTCTTTTCCCTTCCCTCCCTTTCCCTCCTTTCTTTTTACCTCCCATTCCTTCCTTTTTCCTTGCCTCCTCTCCTTTCCTCTTCCCTCTCTCCCTTCCCCTCCTTTCCTTTCTGCTTCCCTCCCCTCTCCTCTCCCTTCTTCTTCATCCTCTGTCCAAAGGCCAAAATTATCACATGGTTAAGGAGAAAAATGGTCAATCTCCAAGCTGAAACCAACCGGGCAGGGTTCTTCTGTCCAGTTTTCACAGGAGAAAATTGACCCCTGTAGTTTGGTGGGGGTTGAGAGCCGGCAAGGGACCGTTCCTTCTCCTTGGCCCTCTTTCCTGGCTCTTGGGTCTCTAGGTCTGTTAGCGCACTTTGATGTCAGGACTTTCCCAGCGTTAAAGGGGAATGGTGAGGAATCAGTCTCTCCAGGACTGGGGGCTGCCTTACTGTTTATGAAAATAGTTCCTTGGTATCACAGCCAGGAAACAATGCAAGTTATTGACATTAAAAATACCTCTCCCACTGGCTACAGCAGGCCCAGCTCTCCATGATGCAATGATGATGCAATGTCACACGGAATATTATCAGGCAATGGTCTGAGCTGTGGGTGATGGGCTCAGTGGTCAGAGCATAAAGAGGTCACGGGTTCATTCCCCTATGGGGCTGGTTAGCCAGACTCTCTCCCACAGGCACAAATTAAGCTTTAACTCTCAGCCAACAACTTTCCTTTAGATTGAGCTGGAATCTGCCTTCCTGTTAGTTAGTCCTTCTTCAAACGCCCCAGTTCTGTCTTCTGGGTCCAAGACAGCTTCCTTGTCCCTCCAAGGACTTCTACAACTGATCTGGGAAGAGTTTCTCCTCTTTCTAGTACCCCAAACATTCCCTGTTTGTTAATTTTGGCTTCTCCATCTCCTCTATCCCCCAGGACTGTAGGTGTTGTTATTATGATGGTCTTTCCCAAGTGATAGAATCTTGAGCCACCAATAGCAAGGGGCTTTCACCAGCCCTCCCAAACAACCCCCACCATGACCTAGACTCCCATGGGCCACACTTAGCTGACAAGGTGCACCGGGCACAAGATGATCCTTGGGAGGAGAAGGTGAGCCTCGGATTCTGATTCTCTCTTAGCTGGGGGTGGGGGAAGACCTTACCTTCTCTCTGTGTCCCACCGTGTGCAGCCAGCTTTGTAAGTGGAAAACTTTACTGAAATATCAGCTATTATTGAAAAGCAAAAACAATGAAGGAAAGTGCTTTGCATCTTGTTTTAAAAAAAGATGTCATCAGCAAACAGGCACGAGCTCTGAACTGTGGGAATAGATTCACACTGGGCTAGCTGACCTCTCCCTTTCCCATTTCTTAGGGGAGCCTGGAGCCATGTGTGAGCCATTTCCCAAGGTTTTTTCTCATTGATCCGGGGATGAGCCATCGCCTCTGCCAGAGCAGATCATGGACCCTCCAGAGCTGCTTCCTCTCTGGGAAGCTGACCCACTCATCAGCCCCGCATTCGAGCTACCCGAGCTACCTGGCCTGGACCCTTCTGGCATGATGGAAACACTTCTACCACTGAGTGAGAACACCATCCACCAGCCAGGAAGCTACCATAGAAAACAACAGGAAATTCCTCTCCAATGTCCCTGCAGCTATGAAAAGGATTGCATGGCTGTGTGTACACTGCACCCTAACAAGATTTGTTCTGGTTAGAACAGCAATGATTTGCATCAGATAATTTTTTTTAAACTTCTTTAACCTTATAATGAAGAAAACTCATGCTTTCTCAGGCAGTGAGTGACTCAGTGGATAGAGAGTTGGGACAGCAGTCTGGGAAATCTGAGTTCAAATCCAGTTTCAATCCCTTACTACCTGTGTGACCTACTTCCCAGGGAGGTGAAGATTATTGAGATAATGTTTGTAAAGCACTGGGTAGACTTTAAGAGATGATAGGGTAGAGTGTTGGGCCTAGACCCGAGTTCAATTTTCACCTTGGACACTTACTAGCTATGTGATCTTGGGCAAGTAACTTAATTCTGTTTGCCTCAATTACCTTATGAACTGGAGAAAACACTCCAGTATTTCTACCAAGAAAATCCCAAATGGGTTAGAAAGAGCTGAACACAACTGAAAATGACTGAATAACATATGTAAACAAATAACTGCTATACAAATGCAAGGTATGTTATTATTATTATTATTATTTATGATAACTTTAAACCAATTCTCCCATTCTTTAAATCCAATTCTGTCTTATATGATCAAGATCATCCCAAATTCAAAAGAAGCCCAGGTTCCAACCTGATCCCTCCATCCATTCCTTTCCACCAGGGCCACACATGCATAGTAATAATAATGTTAAGGTTCAAAAAGAGACCCCAAAAGGTTGGGGTTGCAGATTGCTGTTGCAGTGTCTCAAAAGAATTTGCAGGCTTGAATCCATTTCCAAGTCAATGGGGCAAAGTTTATTATAATAGAAACACTAATTGAAGTGGGCTAAGTTTCAAAAGAATTTAGCAAAGAACCAGGAGCAAGAAGACAAATTTATAGGAAAAAACAGAGATCTGGTTCTTCATGTCCCTGATATGCTAATTTTGTGGCTTAGAGGCAAAACTGAGGAGGAGTCTGGTATGCATCTCACCATTTGTCTCAGAAGCCCAGAGTTATCACTGACAACAGATTGTTATCTGGCAGTCAGCAAAGTTTCTAGGACTATACTACTGTATTCCTAAAGCCAGCAGGCTTTAGGATCATTGACAAAAAGATTGCCAGAACAATAGCACTCCAGTGGTCTGGAGATCTCAGGATTATTGCTACATTTCTCCTAGAAGCTGCACCCATTAATGGTTGACATTTATATGGAAATTTGAGTGTAGGTCCCCTAGCCCTCCTGTATTTGAAGCGCTCACAGTCTTGGTGCTGTTCAAACATATGGAAAGTTGAGATGCCCTCACTGGTGAGTATGGATGATAAAAGGGTCCTTCTCCATCCCCTTCCTTCAAACAGGCTTTCTATTAACCATGCTGATCCAGGGTTTCCTGCTTCCTCTTGGTCATGAGGACTCAGGGATTCCCAGGTGACAAAAAGTCCTTTACTTAGTGAGTCAATCAAATGTGAATATACTTAAAGTACCATCCCCACTACCCCAGACCTCTTCTTCCCACACCAGTCCTGAAACATATTCAGGACTCCTCTTTCTGCTCTGTGAAGGATCAGGAGGAGGACTTCCTGCCCTTTGGGTTTTCTTTGTGAAATCTCAAAGGAAAGTTGGTATCTTTCCCATCCCAGACCACTAAGCATTGACACAACAGCAAGAAAGGCAGACTGGCCAAAGGTTCAGGCTTTATCATCCCCTAGAGCATTGCCTGCCTTGCCATGGAGCTAGGGAAGGTTATGCAAGTGTTCTACATTCATCATCTCATTTAAGCCACACCAGACCTGGGAGGTCTGGTCCTAGCCTGGTCTCAGCCTCCCCTCACCAGACTCAGGAGGTGGGCACGCCTGGTCTCAGACTCCCCAGTTATATAAATGAGCCAAAGAGGACCTGGAGTTTGAAGAGATTGTCCAGGGGCACTTGGCTAGTAATGGTGGATGCATCGTATGCATTTGAGCCCCTCCTGACTCTCCAGTCTTATTATACATTATTCCACTTCATGTGTGGATGGTTTGATCAGACCAGTCTTCTTCCTGGCTTACCCAGGACTCTCCATCTCCATCTCCACTCCCAGGGGACAGCCTGTCCCTCACGGCTTGGATGCCATTTCTCTTACTTCTGCCTCTTAGAATATCTAGTTTCCTTCCACACAAAGCCACAATATCACCTCCTAGATGAGACCTCTCCTGATCCACACCTACCCCAACCCCAACTGCCAAAAGTTATCTTAAATTACCATACATACACTTGCACATGTGTTTTTTCTTGTTCATAGAATGTGAGCTCCTTAAGGGCAGGGGCTGTTTCATTTTTAGAGTTGTATGCTCAGTGCCTGGCATACAGTAGGTGCCTAATAGATGTCTGTAGACCACAGCCAGTGTTCTCTTCTCCACTTTCCCCCCCTCTCTTCACCCATCTTTGATGACATACCTGCCCCCAACAGCCTAAACATCGTTTGGTAAAGTTGGAGAGACTTTAAGGGAAGAAAGGCATCTTGACCTCCCTCAATCAGCACTTTCCCCCCTGACTCTCAGGGAGCCTGTGGGGAATTTGGTGTTGCTTCAGAGTCTGTATCTTGGCCACAGTTTAAAGGATTTTGGATCGGAGGAGACCCTGGAATTGACTAGTCTAGCCTCTTCATTTTATAGAGCATGAACCCAGATTAATGTCGTTTCCTCTTTTGACAGAGTCACTAAACTGGTAGATCAAGGAGATGCTGCAGATAGTTTTCCCAGATTTTAGAGAAGCACTTAATGTCTTTCCTGCTATTATGAGGGAAAAGATGGAGAGAGAAAGGCTTGACTATAATACAATCAGGTAGTTCTGAAGTTGCATGAGGCTCAGAGAGTAGTCATTAGTGGTGGAAGATCCCCTTGGAAGTGAGTCTCCAGTGAAGTGCCCCAGATATCTGCACTGGGCCCTACCCAGACTTAATAGTTTTATTTAACAGTTTTACAAGTGATCTGGATAAATTCATAAATGCCATGCTTATCGAGTTTGGAGATGATGTAGAGCCAACAAAGAATTCAAAGAGCTCTTGAAAGGGCGGACCTTTGGACCAAAATAGAGGAAGATGCAACTGAATTGTGATAAATATAAAGTCAGATACATGGATTTGAAAAATCAATATTCCAAGCCCAAGGTGGGGAGGGGTTCTATAAATAAGCAGCAGTTCATTTGAAAATGATGAAGAGAATTGATAAATACTCAAAGCATATGAACAGGCAGTTTTTAGACAAAGAAATCTAAGCTATCTATAGTCGTGTGAAAAAAAAATGCTCTAAATTACTTTTGATTAAAGAAATGCACACTGGGGCAGTGAGATGGCACAGTGGATAGAGCACTGGCCCTACAGTCAGGAGGACCTGAATTCAAATCCAGCCTTAGACACTTAATACTTACTAGCTGGGAATACTTACTAGCTTGGGCAAGTCCCTTAACCCCAATTGCCTCACTCTCCCCCCCAAAATGCAAATAAAACAAATCTGAAGTATCACCTCATACTTAGCAGATGGACTAATATGATAGAAAAAGAAAATGAGAAATATTGTAGGGGATGAGAAAAAACAGGGACACTGATGCATTGTTGGTGGACCTATGACAGGAACAATCCAGCCCTTCCTTCCATAACATAAAATCTGAGTCAAGAAGTAGCCTGGAAGAATGAGGAAACAAAACAAGAACCTCACCATGGTGGCAGGGATGTTCAAGACACAAGCTCCAAAACATCTACAAGCAACATGTGTCAAGAAAAACACAACCTGGGCACAGACTCAACTAGAATTTTTGGGAGAGATGAAGCAATAGTTTAAATTGTTTTTATAAATGGAGTGAGAGTCCTTGAAGGGAAAATGGAAAAGAAATGAGAGTTGTGGACAAAAGAAATGGAAAAGGAATTAATAGCTTGGCACAAGAAGAACTAAACTTTGGCTAAGTAACAATTTCCCTAAAAATCTGAATGGATCAAATACAAGTTAGTGACTCCATGAGACAACAAGAAATAATAAAAACAAAGTCAAATGGCTGGGGAAAAAAATAAAAGAAAATGTTAGGTATCTCAGCAAGAATGACTAACCTGAAAAACAGATCAAGGAGAAAAAAAATAGTATTATTGAGTTTTCTGAAGGCTATGACCAAAAATAAGGGACATTTTATTTCAGAACTCTTAAAAGAAAATCACTTGATCTCTTAGGGCCAAAGGACCATATAAAAATAGAATAATCCACTGGTCATCTCATGAAAGAAAACCCCAAATGAAAATTCCCTGGAACATCAGAGCTAAAATCAGGATTTTCTAAATCAAAGGAAAAAAAAAACAAAAACAAAAACACTAATCAGCCAGAAAGAATTTAAGTATCAAGGAGCCAGCATTAGGATCACACACTATTTGACAGCCAGCAATATAGAAGAGCAGAACATAAGCAATATATTCCAGAAGACAAAGAATATGGCCTTAACAGTAATGATAATAGCTAACATTTATATAGTGTTTACTAAGTGCCAGGCACTGTACTAAGCACCTTACAATTATTATCTTATTTGATAGTCACAACAACTCTGGGAGGTAAATGCTATGATTAGCTTCATTTACAGATGGGGAATCTGAGGCAAGTTAAGTGGCTTGTGTGCATGGTCACACAACCAGTTAAGTGTTTGAGGTTGAATTCCTGTCTTCCTGACTCCACTCCATATACTGTCACCTAGCTGCCCTGAGGAGCTGCCCAGAAAAACTATGTAAAATGTTATAGGAGAAAAAATGGATTTTGAATGAAATAAAAGAATCTCAACCATGACTGATAAGAAGAAAGCTACAGAGAAACTGAAGTTCAAGCACAGTAGTGAAGAGAAATATAAAGGGAAAATATGAAGGAACGATGGCAAAGGACAAGGATAAACAAGAAAGAACTGCTAATATTCAAATAGAGATGATACATGTGAGCTCTATCACCATGGGGATTTTAGAGGGAAAGCCTTATGGATGTCTTATTGATCTTAAAATAAAAATTGGAAAGAGAGAAAAAGAGGGGCACTCTGAGGTTGGGGTAGAGAGGGAAAGGAAGGATAAGGGGAAGTAGCTCACATAATCATGGCAAACAAGTAGATATCTCAGCAAATAAAGAAGAAAGAATGGGGGACGTGACACTTGAACTTCATTGTCATCTGAACTGGTCCAAGAAGGGAAGACACACACACACACACACACACACACACACACACACACACACACACACACTGCAGAAAAGCATTTCACTCATCAGTGAAATAGCAGGGAGATTGGAGAAGAAGGGGGGGGATTTAGAGCAAAGGTAATTTAAGGAATAGCAATAACCTGGCAGGATTGTTGTGAGCATCAAAAGACACGATAATTATAAAGCACTTAATGCAGCATTTGGCACATAATAAGCACTTTATAAATATTATTATTGTTATTATTATTGGAAGGATTAGAACTGAGCAAAATAAATTCTAAAAATATAGAAAGCTCTTTTTGAGGTGGCAAAAAAGGAGAATCTAACAAAGTACTACAATTAAAGAATGGATGAACAAGTTCTGCTGTACAAATGTGATTAAATACTGTTGTTCTGAACTCTTATCTGTGTGATGGCCAACTGGGATTGCAGAGGATTGATGACGAAACTTGCTGTCCACCTCCTGATATCGGGGTGAAGGACTCAGAATGCAAAGGAAGACAAATAGTTTTTAGGACATTGCTAATGTGAAAATTTGTTTTGATTGACTATATATGTGTAACAGTTCTTCTTTCTTGTTTTCCTTGTGCTATCAAGGTGGGAGGGAGAGAGGGGTCACTTAAGACCATTGAGAGGGACATGCTCTCCTGTAATAGATCTCTCTGGATCCAAGATCCTTTCCCTAAACCTGCAGCCTCAAACCAGTCTCAATTTAAATGGAAGAATCTGGCTGGACCTTAGGTGAATTAGGCACAGTTAATCACCCAGGCTATACTTGCTGAATAAATGAATGAATGAGCAAATGAGAATAAATAATGGAGACAAAGCTGGTCCATGCCATCATCCCAGGGCCCCACTTTTAGACATTTCTCTCTACCTCCTTTTCTTTTCCATTTTCCAATGCCTATTCATAATAGACTTCTTCCAGAAAAAACCCTCCATTTTCCTAGGATTAATTGCCTGGGAAATAAAAAGTTCTTCTAGACTTAAAGAAATGAATCTAATGGCAGTAGATATCTCTGGTCAGGGGTCTTACCTCTTCACAGATTCTACTAGATCCTATAAAGTGGCTGTCTACACAGCCTATAAGCAGATCTTGTTCACTATGCTTTATGTTATCAAGGCTTCCCTTTCTGTGGTATGGGACACATGGGACAGGACCCAAAGAAGGAGCTGATCTTTGCAGAATTACAGATGCATAAGTTTAGAGACATCTCCTTTCCGTATGTTTATATGGACTATTTGTCCCCGACCTGAAGCAGAGCTTTCCTAACTCCTGTCGAACTGATTAGCCAGTCAGTTACCTTGTACACTGATCATGAGAAAGAGATGTCCCTTGGGCCTCTTTAGAATCTGTTACTGAGTTGTTTCCTTCCTGTGGGATGGAGTCCTATTCCTTTCTTTGTGGTAGGAGGTCCTGAGTAAGCAGAAAAAGCCTCCTCCTAAGTGCATGTGTAAAAAATGGTCACAAGCACATGCATACGATGCCTGCAAACAGACATATAGAGACACACTCACATCGATACACACACACACTGATCTTCATGTTTGTGTATGCACAGTGCAAGCAGGTGCAGGAACGCCAGTGTGCTCCATGTCAATGCATGTGTAAAAACAGGTGATATTGAGATATACAATAAATAAAAGACATGTGTTTGTAGATATGCTTCCAAATATGCTCCTGAACTTGCAAGTATAGTCTGTGTACATGCACATATGTCCACATAAAACGTCGGGTGTTCATGCTTGCACATACAGAATACCTTGACATGGACATGTACACACATGTGCAGAAATGTGCACTAACATGCACACAAAAGAAGGATCCCACTTTGAAGCAATGGGAATGATTCTCCCATGTGTGAGTGGAGTTTGTTCTGGCTACTCAGTCACAAAGGTTCTCTCTTGGGCCTTTCATTGTCATAAACAAAGCTGGGTTTGTTCTATTGGCCCTGAAGAACAAGGCCCCCTTGGCCATCCTATCTCCCCAGGTACAACCTGGCACCCTGGAAAACCCACAGGACCAGGGATGGGAGGGCACTGGCTCTGAGGGAGAGGGCAGAGTAATTCCCTTCAATTCAATTTAGCAAACATGTTTTGAACTGGAAGAGAGAGACCTTGGAACACAGAAAATCCAAGCCAGGTGCTTGGCTGCCCTTGAAGATCTTTCCTTCTTTCCTCAAGTTTCCTGGCAAATGGCAAATCTGATGTTCCTAATCATTCTCTGACGGCTCTAATAGTCAGTGTTCTGAGGTCCCGTCTAGCCTTTCCATCTATGTTCTAAGTCTCTCCCAGCCCTGACACATGATGCTCTCACCAACTTGGTCACTTCATGTTGGAAGGCACTTTCCAGTTCTGACACTGGAATTCCTTCTAGCTTCAATCTACGTTCTGGGGCCTCTCTCCCTTCTGACATCCTGTGAGATGCACACAGTAGGGCAACAGCACTTACATATGTAAGACCCAAGGGAGATACAAAGGTAAGAAAGCCACAGAGACCTTCAGATTTGGTAAGATCCTAGGTGCTCTAATCTGAATGATTAAAATTAAAACTAAATTAAATTAAAATTAAAATCAACAGCTCCATTAATATAGAAATCTCCCTCTTCTTCTTACCTCCCTCCCATGACTAACAGATGCTTATCCAGCCTTTGCTTGGAGATCTCTGATTAGCAGAACCCACTACCTCCCTAAGGTGTCAGACCATCCTACTTTTTGAATTAATTCTGATTGTGGAAAAGTTTTTTTTTTTTTCCTTTTCCTAGCCCTCTTCAATCTCCACCCACTGCTCCTGATTCTTCCCTCCAAGTGTAGGCAGAACAAATCTGATTCCCTTTCCATGTGACAGCCCCTCAAGCAAAATTATAAAACAGACAGGATATAGCACATAGAGTAAGAAAATCGACACAAAACACTTTCGGAAGCTCAAGGCA
Organism: Sminthopsis crassicaudata; assembly: GCF_048593235.1. Taxonomy (NCBI): domain Eukaryota; kingdom Metazoa; phylum Chordata; class Mammalia; order Dasyuromorphia; family Dasyuridae; genus Sminthopsis; species Sminthopsis crassicaudata. Next base: position 699,554,492 of record NC_133617.1, read on the forward strand.
AGAGGTGACTGTTTAGGACTCAGTGGAAGAAGCATTTGAATAGGGTCTTGAAGAATAAGTAGAATTCCAACAGTTGAAGATGTGGGGGAAGGTTTTCTGAGCCCAGGAATTAGCAAAGGCCTAGAGGTGGGAAAGCTGACAACATGTTCAGGGCATTGGTGAATAAATAAGACCATTTGGGCTAGAACACAGAGAATGCATAGACAGACATCAGTATTGTTAGAGGGGGAGGTTGGGGCCAGACAAAGTAGGACTTTGACAGGTTGGGGTGTGTGGGGTCTTAGTTTCCTGGGGACAGGAAATGGAGGGCTGGGTTGGGGAGAAGAGTTAGGATCCCGAATTTCATAGTCCTGATTTCATAGTCCTGCTTACACTAGGCAAATCAAGCTAATTACCATTATTAGACCTGGAGGTGATTTCCAACCTGGAACCAAGAGTAACCAGAAACATCTCATCCATCAATGAGTGAGTTATAGACATCAGCTGATGAGTCAAAGACGTAGTGAAGAAATGTGGCAAGTCTTCACAAATGCCCCTTCTCAACTCCTGGAGGGTCTTGTAGCACCTCTTGCCCATAGCTCCAAGGGTTCTTCACTTTTGGGAAAATGCTTGTCAGCAGGAAGGCCTTTGAAAGAGGCCCAAAAAAGTGAATACGGAGTCCAGAACTGAAGGGAATTTTAGGATGCAGCAGACTCAAATTTAAGAAATGTCAGCCCAGCCCATCCTCCCTGGAGGCTCATGATACCTCCTTCTGCCCAGCAGGAAGAGGCCTCATAAATAGCTCTCCCCAAGGGTGATTTCTTCAGTCCTTAAAGAGTGCAGTCCTGCCTTTTGTAACTGAAACATTTCTCTGTGCTCCCTTTCCCCTATTAGGGTTAGTAGAGGCTTTTCTACTATCCCATCTTATTGGGAAATAAGGACCAGGATGAATGAAGACCCTGTTTCTCAATAAGTCTATAGTACCAACCCAATTACTTTGACTCAGTGGGGGCCAGAACCTGTTCTCTGATTTTACATTCTTTCACCATAAAGAAATCCTGATTCTTCTGCTTACTCCATGTGTGGTCCTGTATACAATCAGAGAATGAGATGAGTCATGGTCTTCTGGGGTCCTTTCTGTCTCTGTAGCCTTGTCTTCTGCCTAAGCTGGATGTGAAATTGGATTAAGGATCAGCTTGTGGAGAGAAGTATATTCTAAAATCTTGGGGTTCAAGTCATTTCAGTCTTGCCTGACACTTAATGACCCCATTGGGGATTTTCTTGGCAAAGATATGAGTGGTTTGCCATTTTCTTCTTCAGCTCATTTTACAGATGAGAAAACTGAAGCAAAAGGGGGCAAATGACTTGTCTAGGATCACATATCTAGTAAGTGTCTGAGGCTAGATTTGAACTTTAAAAATTGAGGGTTCCTGAGTCCAAACCTAGTGCTCTGTTTACTATACCACCTAGCTGCCCTGCCCTACCATACCTTATGCTGAATCTCATGCATGAGGAGACCCTGTAGAACTTTACAGTTTACAAGGCACTTTCCTCTTAACAGCAAGTATCATTATCTCTATTTTATGGATATGAAAACTGAGGCTCAAAGTGGGGAAGACTCTAAGAGGTCTCCCAATCAAACAATAAGCATTTAAGGACCCACTATGTACTAGGCACTGGAGATACATGTGTATAAAATGGAATAATTTCTGCTAAAAGAGCTTTATCCTCCTGGGGGAAATGACACACATGTAGATTGTGAAAATATGTTTTGCAATACTTCCTAAGTATAATGGGTATTGTATTATGTGTCTTCTCAATGGTAAAGGAGAGGTGAAAAGGAAAGAGAGAATTCAGAACTGAAAATATAAATAAATGAAGGAAATACTAAAAAAAACAAAAACCCAGTATCACACACATATAAGTATAAAAAGAGAAAAAGCAAAAATAAGTATAAGGTCATTAAAGGTTGAACAAGATGTAGTGTACAATTGTGCTGGAATATTATTGTGATATAAGAAATGATGAATGTGTTGATTTCAGAAAAAAACTTAGGAAGATTTATATAAACTGATGAAAAATGAAGTGAACAGAATCAGAACATTGTATGCAACAGCAATATTATAGAATGATCAATTGTGAATGATTTAGCTTTTCTAGATTCGAGGCAATTTTGAAGGATTCATGATGAAAAACGCTATTCATCTTATCTCCAGAAAAAATGATCAATGAAATCTGAATGCAGACCAGAGCCTACTTTTTTAAACTTTTTTTTGGTTTTTTTTCGGTCAATTTTCTATAACAACATGTCTGATATGGAAATATATTTTGTATGATTGTATGTACATAATCTATATAAAATCATTTATGATCTGAAAGTAGGATGGGGTGGAAAGGAAGAGATGGAAAGAATTTGAAGCTCAAATTTTTAAACTAATTTTAAAAATTATTTTTGCATGTAATTAAAAAAAATTAAAACAGGAAAATTTAGGAAAAAATAAAGTTAGTGCCCTCTCTTTAAAAAATCATTAGGATGGAAAGAGGTTCAAGAAAGGATTTATGTAGAAGATGGTCCTCGAGTTGAATGTTGAAGAAAAAGAGGAATTGTGGGGGCAGCTAGTTGGTGCAGTGGGTAGAGCACCAGCCCTGAAGTCAAGAGGACCTGAGTTCAAAAGTGAACTCAGACTCTTAACACTTCCTGGGCAAGACATTTAACCCCAATTTTGCCTCAGTAAAAAAGAAAGAAAGAAAGAAAGAAAGAAAGAAAGAAAGAAAGAAAGAAAGAAAGAAAGAAAGAAAGAAAGAAAGAAAGAAAGAAAGAAAGAAAGAAAGAAAGAAAGAAAGAAAGAAAGAAAGAAAGAAAGAAAGGAAGGAAGGAAGGAAGGAAGGAAGGAAGGAAGGAAGGAAGGAAGGAAGGAAGGAAGGAAGGAAGGAAGGAAGGAAGGAAGGAAGGAAGGAAGGAAGGAAGGAAGAGAGAAAGGAAGGAAGGAAGGAAGGAAGGAAGGAAGAGAGAAAGAAAAAGAAGAATTGGATGAGACAGAGGTGAAGAGAAAATATATTAAAGGATGGGGCACGGACAGAAACCAAGGAGATGGAAGATGGAATGATGCCTTTGAGCATAATGTAAGAAGGAGAGTAATGAGGCTGTAAAGATGAGTCAGAACATCTAAGAAGTGGTAGAGATGCAATCTGAGCTCAATGGATTTTGTTAATGCAGAGTCTGAGATTACTTTCCTCTCTTATACAGATTGGGAAATGAAGGCACTGAAGCTGAGTTAATGGTTTAGCAGTGGCAAGTCCAGGTCTTCCAATTCTTATCCCACCTAAGGGAAGGCCATGCAAGGCTCCTTGTTCCCATTTTACAGAGGAGGAAACATTCATTATTATATTCAGAAAGTTCAAGTTAAAAGCAAAAAAGCCCGCAGAAAGGTTTAGAATAAGAGGGCCTGGCTTTGAATCCTGCCTCTAATATCTACTGGGTATGGCAAGGTCCTTCTAGCTCTCAGGGTCTAAGGTTCCTCATTAATAAATAAGGGGGTTTGATTAGATAATCACCAGGCCTTCAAAAGCTTCCAGCTCCAGCTGAAAGTTTCCCGCTCTACCATAGACCTATAATACTCATCCCATACAACACATCCAAGATCACACAAGCATTTTTTGTACATGTAATTGGGGGGGGGAATGAAAATTTAGGAAAAAGATAAAATTAGTGCTCTCTCTCTTAAAAAAAATCATTAGGTCCTGTATGTGCCAAAATGTTTGTGGCAGCCCTTTTCATAGTGGCTAGAAGCTGGAAGACGAATGGATGTCCATCAATTGGAGAATGGTTGGGTAAACTATGGTATATGAATGTTATGGAATATTACTGTTCTATAAGAAATGACCAACAGGAGAAATACAGAGAGGCTTGGAGAGACTTACATCAACTGATGCTGAGTGAAACGAGCAGAACCAGAAGATCATTATACACTTCAACAATGATACTGTACGAGGATGTATGCTGATGGAAGTGGATTTCTTCAACATAGAGAAGAGCTAATCCAATTCCAATTGATTAATGATGGACAGAACCAGCTACATCCAGAAAAGGACTGGGAAATGAATGTAAACTGTTATTTTTACCTTCTGAATCCAATTCTTCCTGTGCAACAAAAAATTCGGTTCTACACACATATATTGTATCTAAATTATACTGTAATATATTTAACATATATAAGACTGCTTGCCATCAGGGGAGGGGGTTGGGGGAGGAAGGGAAAAAATCTGAATAGAAGTAAGTGCAAGGGATAATGTTGTAAAAAATTACCCATGCATATGTACTGTCAAAAAATGTTATAATTATAAAATAAAATAAAAAATTTAAAAAAAAAAAAAAAAAAAAAAAAAAAAAAAAGAAAGGTTAAGAAGGGAGTAAGCCACCCAAGGTTTGAGAATGGAATTGATGCTACATTTTGCATCCAGTTCAGTATCAGTAGCAACCATGAGACTTAGAATATTAGACAAGGTCTAATCCAGCAGGGATGCTGCATTTGGATATTAGTGTGATAGGACCCACTATTTTAGAGCACCTTTAGAATTGTGAGGGAAAGATTTCACCAACCTTACTTAAAGACAGTGAGTCAAATTATTTGGTACATGTGGGGCATTATGATATTAAGTTCTGAAGAATTGTGAGGACGTCTGAAGAGGTCCTGCATTTGGGGTTTTCATTATGAGGTAAAAAAAAAAAAAAAAAAAAAAAAAATCATTAGGAAAGAAGGGGGTTCAATAGAAGGGGTAAGAATTCATGTTGAAAGTGGTACTGAGTTGATTATTAGAGAAAAAAAAAAGAAATTCTATGAATTCATTTTTCATCACGAATCCTTCAAGATTGTCTTGCATCTTTGTATTTCTGAGAACAGCTAAGTCATTCACAATTGATCATTACACAATATTGCTATTGCTGTGTACAGTGTTCTCCAGATTGTGTACACTTCCTGTTGCATCAGTTTATATGAGTCTCCCTAAGTTTTTCTCTGAAACCAACATACTCATCATTTCTTATAACAACAGTTCATATATGTTGAGAGATTTCTGTCCCTCATTCCATATTTGACTAGAGAAGTTCCATGGATTAATGGCTAAGGCAATAGGCTGCAAATCACAGGACCTGAGTTCAAGTAACTGCAACAGTCTCATAGAAAGTGGAATTATTGGGTTAGTCTAGAAATGTTTATGGACATCATCTTCTGTGCCTTGCTTTTTTTTACTCAGATCATCACCTGCACTTCCTTTCTTAAATGTACTTCCTTTTGACCTTTACTATGCTGGGCAAGTTACTTCATTTCTTTGTGCCTCAGTTTCTTCATTTGTAAAATGAAAGGATTGGAATTGATGGCTTCCAAGGTCCTTTCTAGCCCTACATTTATGAACTTATGTCCCCAAACAAAAGGTTTAGTTTTCCAAATAACCTCATGGTGTCAGCCCTAATAGAGGAGGTAAGGTTTATGGTCTGGCAGGAAAAATGGCCGGCCATCTCTCTCTGCCACTTCCCAGGAGCTCCATTCTCCTGGCCCCCTGGAGCCCAGAGGCTGGCACGAAGAGAATCTAGAATTCCATTTCTTCTCTAACAGAGGTATTTCATCAGTTACCCAACTGTTCTGAAATGTGCTTTCAGCAAAATTGTGAAAGGCCCAGGAGAGCAAAGGCAAAGGGTGAGTTTGGCAATCCCTCCTACCTCCCCCTTTACATCCATTCTCCCCCGCCTGCCCCCAATGCTGGGGGTGAGGAAATGAAATGGGGTCACCAATGAGCTCTAAGGTGGCCACAGGATCTGCCTAAGGTGAAGGGGAATGTCTGTGTTTGCACTGATGTGAATATGCTTGCACACCTCCACTCACCTAGTGTACACACTCATCACCCTCCTCATTGGAAGAGAAGAGAGAGAAAGAAGGAAAGACCGAGGGAGAGGGGATGGGAGAGAGACAGACTGACAAAAACAAAGACAGAGAGACAAGTAGACAGTCATATAAATAGTCCGAGACCAAGAGAAGCAGAGAGAATTGGGAGGGAGGAAGGGAGGGAGAGAGACAGAGGAAAAGACAGAGACAGAGAGAGACAGAGACAAGGATAGAGGTATATTAAATAGGGAGACAGACTGACAAAAACAAAGACAGAGAAAGACAAGCAGTCCTATAAAAAGACAGACTGGAGAGAAGCAGAGAGAACTGGGAGATGGAGAGAGAGAAAGACAGAGAGACAAAGAGAGAGAAAGACAGAGACAAAGAGAAATGGGCAGAAAGGGTAGGAAAAAGAGAAACAGAAGTTGAATAGATAGAGAAAAAGAAAGAAGCAGAGACAGACAGACAGACACACAGACACATAGAGGTGGAAAGAAGAGGAGAAAGGGGGAAAGAGAGACAAAGAGGAAAGAGAATGATAGAATGAGAGATAAAATGAGAGAAAAACAGAGATAGAGACAGAATTGGGGAGATGGGAACAGGAAGACAGAGGGGAAGGGGAGAGGGAGAAAGGGAAAAAAAGAGTCAGAGAGAGAAGAAGAGGAAAAGGGGAATGTAAGGTCCTGACTAAGGGGAATAATGAATCCTGAAATGGTCACAAGTATTCAAATTCTATTTATTTCTCTTTTTGGTAACTGTTTTCAGCTCAATGTAAACATGCAGTATGAAGATGAATAATGAGGTCATTTAATTTAGGTCCTCTGACTCTTAAATCTTAAGTTTTTTCTATGGCACCACATTGCCTCTCAAGAACCAAGGAACTGGGGCATCTAGGTGGTGCAATGGATAGGTGGTGCACTGCCCTAGAGATAGGAGAACCCGAGTTCAAATTTGGCCCCACACACTAACTGTGTGACTTTGCATGAGTCACTTGATCCCAATTGCCTCACACACCCCAGAATGAAAGAACTGAAAATTAAAGGAATTTAAGAAATGAATGGGTTTCAGAAGCCCAGGTCTTCTTGAGGACGCAGCTTAAGTAACTGCTTTACTTGATTCCTACATATAAAGAGTGCCAGCTTTTCCTGGGCATGACAGAGTTGACCTTGATTTTCTTTCGATAGTATTTTATTTTTCCAAATACATATAGATATAGTTTCCAATCTTCATTTTTGTGAAATTTTGTATTCTAAATTTTGCTCGCTTCCTTCCTTCTCTTTCCCCCCTCCAAGGCAGCAAGCAATCTGATACAAAAGATGTGCAATCTTTTAAAACATATTCCCATATTTGTCATGTTGTGCAAGAAAAATCAGACCAAAATGGCCTTGATTTTAAAAGAGTAGATTGCACTCAGCTTTTACAAGCAGTTGCTGACACATATCAATGCCCTTTCCCCTTACTTCTGAAAGGTGCACCAGAGGCTGCTGCTTTGACAAAGTTGTTGGGATTAGAGGCAGAAGATACAAATTTAAGTCCTTCCTCAAACCCTAAAGATCATAAAGGCTTGAAGGGACCTCCAAAGCATCTAATTTGATGTCTACATTTTCCAAATGGGAAAATTAACAAAGAGATGAGGTAGCCATTGTTAAAGGCAAGATTTGAACTTAGGTCTAGAGTCAACTCTTTCTGGAGATTAAAGACGAGCTACTTCTTTCTAAGACTCATTTTAACCAACTGTCATCTGTCAGTGACATTATCTGTCAGAATATTAATAATAATCTCACTGCCTGCCTAAGGGGCTTATTGTGGGGAAAGAGCTTTGAAAAGTTTAAGATTCTTTAGAAATAAGCAGGACCGTTAGTATCTCCTGGCTCTGACTCCTCACCCAGGGATAGTCACATTGGAGCTATCATTTAAACAGATATGAGCAGATTAAAGGAAGTTGGTTGGTACATTGGATAGAGCACCAGACTTCAGACACAGACTAGCTGTGTGAACCTGGGAAAGTCACTTAACTCTGATTGCCTCAGTTTCCTCATCTGTAAAATGAGCAGAAAGAAAATGGCAAAGTAGTCCATTAGTCAAAAAAAAATTCCAAATGGGATCACAAAGTGTCTCATTGAAAGAGGAGACAAAGACATCATCCTCACTTTGGTGCTCCCCAAGTTTTGTTGCCCTATCCAGGCAATGTTAAGAGAGACAAGCCTTTCTCAGAGCCTATACCCACTCATTGGATGGGTCTCATCAATACCAGGGTTTGAATCCTGCCTTATTACTTGATAGAAAACTCTTTGATCTTTAGCTTTTTCATCTGTGAAATGGGAATGATTATATCTATCATACCTACCTCATAGAGTGATTGTGAGCCTAATTGGAAAAGGGACAAACTTGAGTCAGGGAGATTAATTAGTAGGCAGTTGAAAGACAATGAGGGTGGTGACTACAGAAGCAGAGAGATATTTAAGACATAATGGAGATAGAAATGGTAGGATTTGGCCAGCGATTGACTCTGTTTGGTGAGTGAGAGTGAGGAGTCAATAGTAACGGGGAAATTGCAGACCTGGGCAACTGAAGTGATGCCCTAGAAAGGAAAGATGAGTTCTGTTTTGGACATGGGTAGTAGATTTTGAGCTTTAAGGGAGCTCATTTTAGAAATAAAGCTGATGTTCAGAGAGATGGAAAGGAAGTGGCATGGAACTCAAATTCCCATCTCCCCCACCCCAGATGCAGAACTTATCCATTGTCTCGTGGGATAGCACTTCTTTGTGCTGGGATGGAAGTGGTTTGGGCGAATCTGTCCAATTCAAAATGTCCAATAAGCATTTGGTGATAGGAGGCAGGACATCAGGAGACTGGGGTTAGATAGAGAGGCGAGAGTGATCTCTATAGGTGAGGTCACCCCGTAAGGGAATAGAGAAGAAAAAGAGTTTTAGAATGGTAATGATAAGTATGAAAAGAATTTTGCAAAAAATTTAAAATGATACATGAATGTTAGCTATGTGTAAAGGATCTCTAATTGTGCATACTGAAATATCTTCAAACTCAACTATGATTTTTGGAACAATTATAGATATTCTGAAGGCATCAAATTCTGTTGCTTATGGAGTTAGTCCCTCTTCTGGATTTTAGGAGTAGGATAAAAAGATAAGGGAAAAATTATAGCACCCCAGAATCTCAAAGTCCATGCTTTCAGCCAGCCTTATAGGAAGAAAGTCCTTACTTCAGAGCAGCTTTGGATTCATGAAGAAGCAATATGAAATAATAGATAGAGCCCTGATTTTAGAACCCTGATTTTGAATCCTGCTTCAAACCTTTGCTAGCTCTGTGACCCTGAGCAAAACATCGAATCTTTCTGAGTCTCAGTTTCTTCATCTCCACAATGGGAGCAATAACTCTGTCATGATCAACTCTACAGAGCTGTTGGGGAGGGAAAAGATTCATAAAGTCACTTATTCACTTAACAGCTTCAACTGTGAAAGAAAAGGCTAGTGGTCTGGATGGCCTACCTTTCAGCTCTAATTCTATGTTGGGCAACTTCCCAAGATCTCAGTTTTCCCCTCTGTAAAATGAGAGGTTTGGACTATAGAGCCCCTGAGGTTCCTTCTAGCTCTACCACTATGATTATAAGTGCTATCAAAATGAAAGTGGTTATTATTATTGAGGAAATGCAGTTTACATTACAAACGTCTTTACAAATATAGCTGTTACTCTACCGTTTACAATGCACTTCCCTTAAAACAACCCCACTTTTGATAGAGCAGGTATTTTTATTTCCTGCTTGCACATGAAGGAACTGACACTCAGCAGAGTATCAGAGGACATTGTATGATAAGACTGAAGATGTGTCAGAATTGGAGAGGTTTAGGAAAGCATCGAAGAGGAGGTAAGAATAAGTTTTGGCCTTGGCAGGTGAGAAGGATAGACAGAAAGGATAAAGGAGGGTATTTCAGAGTGGGCAAGATGGCAGCATAGTATGAACTTCCTCTAGTTACAGAATCATGGAAATACGGAATTCTGAGATTACATGAAATCTTGGAAAGTTTGAGCTGGGAGGGACCTTACAAGACATTGACATTACAGAAGACATGACTGTTACAGGAGAAAAAATTTAGATCCAAAAAAGGGAAGTAACGGGTTCAACATCACATTTCAAGTAAAAAAAAGGAGGGATCATTGAGGAACCATGTCTCCAAACTCTCCTGAAAGCAGGTTTTGAAGCGTGGGGAGATGGGGGGAAAGTGCATGAAATCTCTTTGAACCCGAAGTAGGGAAGAGAAGGCTGGGGTCACAGAAACTAGTTTCTGTTGGCATCAGTTTTATTCCATTGTACAGCCCTGTCTGGAGAACAGCTCACAGCATCTTTGCCTTGGTACAAACTGTACCTTATGAAACTCTCCCCTCACAGCGATCTGAAACAGACCCCTATCCCATGGAGAGCTTCTGCTGACCTCTGCCAGCCATGACTTTGTCCATCAAGGTTCCCCTTAAACACAATCTCGACTGCTCCTAGTCTGCGTGGCAGCAAATGGGGGGAAAGGGATTGCCTTTGCATTCTGGCCTGATTTTGGCGTCGAGTCCCCAAGGTTTCTCAATGTGTTATGGGATGTTGCAATGTCCTGGGTCCCTAGCAACACTAAATACCCTTGTCAGCAACTCTTCCTCTGTCCCCAGCACTACTGAGTACTGTTACAGAATCTGAAAGGGCTCTGCAAGGACAAAAAGCCTTACAACCCTAAAGGAATGGTTCATAAATGGTGGAATCTTAGGCGGATTTTTGTGGATTTTATCTTCCTAGTGCCCCTAAATTGTACTATGAAATCAAAATGACCATTTGCATTTATATATGACTATGAAACCTTTTAGACAAATCTCATTATTCTTACAAAATGACCCCAGCCAGCACATTAAATTATTATCTCCCGTTTTGTAAATGAAAAAACTGAGATTCAGAAATTAAGTGACTTACTCAGGCATTTGGCATCTGAGGTAAAAATCAAATATAGATGTCCTGAATCCAAGAGTGACTTTGCTTCTACTCTATGACTTCTTCCTGTAGTTGTCAATTCCACCTGGGACAAGTTTCACACATAAAACTAGTACCTTTGCACAAGAAGGGTCAGAAATGGGCTTGAACTTTCACTCTCAGATTTCCTCAGCTCCAAGGAAGAGGGGCCGATAGAAGCTGGAACTAGATTGACATCCATTTTTGGACAAACTAATTAAGCCACAAACTCATTAGAACATCAGGGATGGCAAGGAAGCTTAGAGAGCATCTAATGACTAGCCCAAATTCCTCTTTTTTTGCGGGGGGGGGGGGGGGCTGTGAAAGCCCAGAGGAGATGTGGCTTGCTCAGTCCTACAACAAATGAAGAGCAGAGGTGGGAGGATTCCCAAATTGCTTCCCTAGCCACCATTTGCAACAAACAGTGATTGAAAATGGGATTTGAGATGGACAACTTCCTACATCAGCCCATATAGTGACTATAAAATATATTGTTTTCTTTCAGGAAACAAATGGGTTGCAGGCTTGGTCCTATTTCCTTGGGCTGCAGCAATGTTTGGCTATGATTTCTTTGAATATCTGGGCTGCCTCCTCTCCTCTTCCTCCCAGGAGAACTGGGTCACTTTTTTTTCTTGAGCAATAAATAGATAATCCCTCCATTTGGATACTTCCTGTCCCTCAAATCTGTATATAGCATATTGTGTGCATGTGTTTGTGTGTGTATGTGTGTGCACTTGCAGAAGAACCAAGAGAACTTCCATAAAATGAGTAGGGTTGAATTAGGATTCATTTGTGTCAAAGTCAAATCTAAACAGGGACACTAAACCTTACATGAGGATCCATGTAATTGCAAAAATGATTTAGAAAACAATATATTGTCATTATATATGCTTTATTTTATTTTTATTTATTTTGTTAAATACTTCCCAATTATATTTTAATTTGGTTCAGGCAGCACTCTGCACTGTTGTGGGTGGCCTGGTGGTACATATTTAACACTTCTGAATTAGAGACTTCTAAATTCTCTTCCAGTTCTAAATCCCATGATCTGAAATCATTTCTTCACTCAAGACAAATTTTTCCTCACCTATAAATAGAGATGGGAAGATCACTGGGGAATAGGAGCTGTAAATCTAAATCCTATGATCTGAAATTATTTCTTCATTCTAGACAATTTTTCCTCACCTATAAATAGAGGTAGAAAGATCACTGGGGAATAGGAACTGTAAATCTAAATCCTATGATATGAAATCATTTATTCACTCTAGACAAAATTTTCCTCACCTATAAATAGAGATAGGAAGATCACTGGGGAATAGGAACTGTAAAAAGTGATTCCGCTCTGTCTCACTTATAAGTCTGTTGTAAAATTAGACAAGATGCTGACCATCAGAAAGGTCTATGAAAATATGAGGAAAATTCCTATACAAATCAGAACCTTCCTATCATTCCAGCGTTCCCTATTCCTTATCTTCTAAACCTCTTCTTCCTCCTCCCTGGAACTTTCCATCCCTCCATCCCTTGGGATTCTCCTAGGCCATCACCCCTGCTCTAATTTCATTTTCCTTTCTTCCTACTCTGGACCCCTTTGTGAACCAGTCCAACTGGACACTCTTCTCTTCTCTAGAATACCTTGCCCCACTTAGACCTTGCCAAACTCCAACCGTGATTTTATCTGAGATGTTTCCTTTACTCCTACAAGTGTGTTACCTAACAGAACTAGCAGAAGCGATTTAATGAGCCAACTAGGTATGCCATCTAAATAAATGAGGCAACTAGAGTAATTGTAGGAGTACATTGTAGTGCAGGAATAATGCAGAAAGGGCTAGCCTGGGAGCAAGAAGAATTGAGTTCAAATCTGACCTCAGGAATTTACTAGCTGTGTATCTCTGGGCAAATCTCCTAATCTCTGCTTTCCTCATGAGTTTTCCTTATCTATAAAATGGATATAATAATAGCAGCCATTTCCCAAGGTTGCTGGAAGGATCAAATGAGTTAAAAGATGTCAAGAGCAAACATTAAATAGTTGGTAGTACTAGCTAACTGGTAGTGGTAGTATTAATAATAATTGTCATAGTAGTAAGTAGTAGTAGTACTAATAATAATATTCTCTTTTCACTCCTTATCAGAAGTAATTGTAGTAGTACTAGTACTAAATGTAGTAATGCTAGTAGTAATTATAGTAGTAATATTAGTAAACTCAACTAGACCTTCACAGTGAGGAAAAAACTCTTTCTTAATTTGGTCTCTCTACTACTCCTTCCATCCAGAGACTGTTCCAAACCTCTTCTTTTCTCAGTCTTCTCATACCATCCCTTTTTCTCACAATCTGAGTTTGGAAATTTATTTCATTCTTTACTGATTAAATAAAAAATATTCACTCACTGGCCATGAGTTACCTTCTCCTCTCTTTTTAAAACAGTTTTACAACCTTTGACATTATCCCTGTTTCCTCCTTTTATTACTCCAGGCTCTGATGAAGAGGTACCCCTTCTTGTCAAGACCAACCTCTTTACATGTATCTTCAACCCCACATCCCTTCCCATTTTCTCCAGAAAACTGTCCCAATTTTCATATCATTTCCCTGGTGTTTGGTATTTCTCTATCCACTGATTTCTTCTCTACTACCTACTAATATTCAAAAGTCCCCTTTGGAGCAGCCATTTCCTTGAAATATCATATTCTAATGTCTTATCGCATATGCTCTATCAAATGCCAAAACAAACAAAAATTTACCTCTTCATGTTCATTGCTTCCAATTTCTTTACTCTCAACTTGCTTTTCAATTTAACATTGTTAATCACTTTCTCCTCCTAGATACTCTTCTTTTTTGGACTTTCATGATATGTCTGCCTTTTGGCTCTTGTCCAGTTTTCCTGATCACTCCATATCGGTCTCCTTTGCTGAATCATCTTCCACAGTATGGCCCTTAACTTGAGTATTTCCCTTGTACTACCCCCCCACTACACACTCTCACTTGGTAACCATCAGCTCCCATGAGTTTATAGATACAAGAATCTCTTTCAGATATCTCTGTCCACATCTAGCCTTTCTTCAAAGTTTCAATCAGTAATCACCAATTGTCTATTGAAATTTCAATCTGGATGCTTCATAGATTTCTCACACTCAATGTATCAGTATAGAACTCATCTTCTTCCCCACTCACCCACTCTTCTTCCAAACTTCTCTGTTCTTCTGAGAATTCTTCATCCCACATATCCAAATCTTGTCAAATCTTGCCAAGTGTACTTCCACAACACCTCTTGCACCCATTCTCTTTTCACACCTTATTCACTGAAGAACCTTGTCAAAGGCATAAGCACTTCGTGTCTGATAATTGGAGATAACAATAGCATGTACCTTCCAAGGTTGTTGTAAGAATCAAATGAGATTATAGATGTCAAGAGCAAACACTGAGGAGTTATGAAAATGTTAGCTAATAGTAATAGTGGAAAGTATTTCAACAGTCTCCTAGTAGGTCATTCCTTGCCTTACTCCAATGCATCCACCACACAATTGATAAAGGGATTTGCCTCAAGAGCAGGTCTAATTATGTCTCTTTCCTTCGCAATAAAATCTAGTCTATCCCATTGACTTTGGAATCAAATAAAAACTTTGACTTTTAAAGTACTTCACAACCTGGTCCCAATCTATCTTTCCATGTTCATCATCCATTGCTCCCCTTCCCACATTGTGTGGTCTAGCCATACTAATCCCCATTCTGTTCATTACACTTGACATGGCTAATCCCAGCTCCATGCTTTCATACTGTCTGTCTCTCATGTTAGATGTTAACTTCTCACCTCTACCTTCTAACCAATCAATCCACCAACATTTATTAATTAACCCTCTTAGAATCTTTTGTTCCCTTTAAGATGTATCTTAGATTCCAATTTCTTTTTTTTTTTACTTTATTCATTTTTTATTACAGCTTTTTATTTACAAGATATATGCATGGGTAATTTTTCAGCACTGACAATTGTAAAACCTTCTGTTCCAACTTTTCCCCTCCTTCTCCCCACCTCCCTCCCCCAGATGGCAGGTTGACCAATACATATTAAATATGTTAAAGTATAAGTTAAATACAATATATGTATATATGACCGTACAGTTATTTTGCTGCATAAGAAGAATCAGACTTTGAAATAGTGTACAATTAACCTGTGAAGGAAATCAAAAATGCAAGTGGTCAAAAACAGAGGGATTGGGAATTCTATGTAGCGGTTCATACTCATTTCCCAGAGTTCTTTTGCTGGGTGTAGCTGATTTGGAACTATTGGAACTGATTTGGTTCATCTCATTATTGAAGAGAGCCAAGTCCATCAGAATTGATCATCATATAGTATTGTTATTGAAGTATACAACGATCTCCTGGTCCTTCTCATTTCACTCAGCATCAGTTCCTGTTAAGTCTCTCCAAGCCTCTCTGTATTCATCCTGCTGGTCATTTCTTACAGAACAATAATATTCATATACCATAATTTATTTAGCCATTCTCCAGTTGATGGGCATTTACTCAGTTTCCAGTTTTAGATTCCATTTTCTCTACTAATCCTTTTACCCCTACTAGAAGGAATTTAGAGACAACTAGCTGGGTTGTTTCTCAGGAAGATCAGAGTTCAAATGTAATCTCAGGCATTTATTAGCTGTGTGATCCTGGCAAGTCATCTAATTGTTTTCTACCTCAGTTTCCTCATTAGTAAAATAGAGATAATAATAGTACTTAGCTACTAATGTTGTGAAGAGAAAATGAGTTAATGTATGTAAAATGCTTTGCAAACCTTAAAGTTCTATACAAATACTAGTTATTATTTACATTAGATTATTATGATATTTTATTGTTTAGGATGAAGGTACTACTAGTGGCTCAGTTTGGATTATATCCTTTCAAACACCGATATTTAAGATGAGCCTAGAAAAGCAGTGCATCCATCTCATGCTAGTGGTGAATATAAGCACCAGGACCATCTACTTATAGGAGGCCTGGACCCTCATTAAAAAGCTGTTGATTTGGAGAATGTCAATGGACCGTGAGGAGGATACTAAAAGGATTTTATATACCATTATGGATTTTTTGCAGCAATGTGAGCAACTGGAGAAAGTATTCAAGAAAGAAGACTGGTTGAGAGTCTCATGCCATGAATCTTCTCCAGTCTGATAGACAGAACTAGAAATGCAGACCAGGGTACTTAAAGCTAAATCTACAAACATTTATTAAGTACCTACTATGTGCCAGGCATTGTACTAAGTGCTGGGAATACAAAGAAAGGCAAAAGTTAGTCCATTCTCTCAAGGAGTTCACAGTCTAATGGAGAAGATCACAAAAGAAAGGAAGGAAGGAAGGAAGGAAGGAAGGAAGGAAGGAAGGAAGGAAGGAAGGAAGGAAGGAAGGAAGGAAGGAAGGAAGGAAGGAAGGAAGGGAAGGAAAGGAAGGAAGGAGGGAGAGAAGGACGGAGGGAGGGAAGGAAAGAAGAAGGAAGAACTTATGTATGTGTGCATTATGATAAGTGCTCTGCAAATGTTATCATATTTAATTTTCACAACCCTGGGAGGCAGGTGCTATTACCATCTACATACAGTTGAAGAAACAGCCAGAAAAAGTTTAAGTAATTTGTTTAAGGTCACACAGTTTAAGTGACTGAGGTCAGTTTTGAACTCAGGTCTTTCTTGACTGCAGGTCAAGTGATCTATCTGCTTCACCAACTGAAAATAATTTAGTGGAAAGGAGTCCTCTGCTAAACCATCATCCATATCATATCCTCTAATTTAGGTAATCCCTACTCACTTTCTCTGTCTGTCTGTATGTGCATGTGTCTCTCTTTCTATCTCTTACTCTTTTCTGTCTGTCTCTGTCTGTGTCTGTCACTGTCTGTGTCTGTCATTTCTCTCTTTCTCTCTCTGTCTCTTTCTCTTGTTTCTGTCTGTCTCTGTGTCTGTCACTGTCTGTGTCTGTCATCTCTCTCTTTCTCTCTCTGTCTCTTTCTCTTGTTTCTGTCTGTCTCTGTGTCTGTGTCTGTTTCTTTTTATCTCTTTCTCTCTGTGTTTCTCTGTCTCTGTGTCTTTTTCATCTCTGTCTCTTTGTCTCTCTCTCTGTCTCTGTGTCTGTTTCTGTTTCTCTTTATCTCTTTCTCTCTGTGTGTTTCTCTGTCTCTGTGTCTCTCTCTCTTTTCTCTCCATCTTACTAATTCACTCCAGAGTGATATTTCTAAATGCATAAAATTACCAAGGGAAGTAATTATTTTGAAATAATTTATCAAAATTTATTTTTAAGTTCACAGCTCCACATTTCAGAGATGAGAAAATGAGACCCAGAGACAAGATCAAAGGTCTTCACATCCAGGGATCTTTTTCTTCCACCCTTCAGTGGCAGCCAGGTGAGAGCCATCTGTCTCTGAGCTCCAGACACCTGTCACCTGTGGTCACCTGTTGCCTGGGCCTGGCTGCTCAGCCACCAGGGTTCGGCACGCCCTATTCTGTGCCACTTTCCCAGGCCTCAAAGAGTTAGCCGGAGCTGGGAGGGCAAGGGAGGCCCTGGGAAGCCTAGGCAGTCAGGCCTTTCTCTCCTTCTCTGTGTTTCCCCGTGGGCCTCTCTGAATGTGGCTCTGTTCTCAATTACTTTTATCAATGTCTTCAAAGGCCTGCCGGGCCCCCTTCCCTCCACCCCTGATGATTCCCGGGAGACACACACCAGATTTGAGATGGGGACAGACAGCAGGAGGGAGTGGGGCCCTAGGCTGGCTATAAAGTAGTAGAATAAACAGAAACAAAATGTACCAGAAGATGCTGAATGCCGAGGCCTGGGGCTGAGCTTCAGAGAGGAAACGGAGGAGGCTGCAGTCAGCCAGGCAGAGGATGGATGCCCTGTTTGGGATGAGGATGGGGGCGGGGATGGACGACAAGAATAAAACCTTGTTAGAAACACTAGTAGCTCTGACTCTGCTCCCTCTTCTTCCTCCTCCTGTTTCTGCTTCCTCATTTTCTCTACTACCCTTAAGGAAGAATTATAAAAGTCCAATTTTATTTATCTATTCATGTTTCACAGGAATGCCAGGTATTATGTTATCGGTTTCACAAATGAGAAAATGGACATTCTGAGAAGCAAATCCCCTTGCTTCAGTTCATAAATGTAATAAGCATCATCTAAGAAAAAAGATCTGAAATCCATGAGAGTTGGAATGAGGACTTTAAACTTTAAAATGAATCAGAGAATCATCTATTTATAACCTTAGAGATCCTTTGGGTCAGCCCAACCTCTTCTTCTCATTTCTATTCTTAAAGATAAGTTTTATTGATGCTTTTGATTTTTTCATGTCACAGTCATTTCCTTATTTTTCCCTTCCCTACTCCTGAACCTGACCCTCCTTTATAATGAAGAACAACAGTTAACCACAAAAATATAATGATGATGGATGAATATCCTGCTCATTAGTCTCCTACCTCTCTGTCAAGAAGAGTGAAATCTGTATCCATATCTATTCTTTAACAAATTCTTAATAGATCGATGAGGATAGCGAAGGACAGAGAAGTTCAGTCCTTCTCAGAGGTCACACAGATGGCAAATAGCCAAGCCAGGATGTCAAGCCAGTCCTTGGGACCTCCAAGTCCACCCTCTAATACTGTGCTCCCAAACCAAAGTCCCACAGAGATTTTGAACTTCAGTTGCTAGATCCAAAGTCCAAAAGGTATAATCAATTAACCATTGAAAGATGACCAAGCTCTTCTCAAAGCCTAGGGCTGTTTCAACTATACCAACCACTATCCAATTCTTACTTCAATTTCCCATTTGAAAGAAGCAGTAAAACTCCATGTGATTTTTGTTTCACTGTTGTCTGGTATGAACTTGGACAAGTCCTCCCAAGGACTGTTTCCTTATCTGTTGGGCTCAATTAGAGTCAATACAATACAATGTAGAGGCAGTGAGGTACCATGGATTGGACATAGAATCAAGAAGAACCAGAATTCTGCCTCTAGCTGGGCTACCCTGTATGAGGCTCTCTAAGTCTCAGTTTTCTTGTTGTTAAAACAAAAAAGTTTGTCATGATAACCTCTCAGGTCATTTCCAGCACTAATTCTATGATCTTAATAATTCAAATCACTCAATAAGCATTTATTAAATGCCAACTGTGTATAAGGTCTATTCCATGTTTTAAAATTCCTTCTAGCTCTGGCTTTTCTTGTCCTAAGATCCCTTTTATCTCTGTCTTATAGTCTTATGCTTCTCTAGAATTCCATTATATTTAATCTAGCTTACTAGATTCAATGGCAAAAGAAATCATTCCTGTCTTCAAGAAGATTACTTTCTAGAGAGGGCACAAAGGAGCTAGGGGTACTGCAACTCCATTCAACAAAGAAAAGAGGATGAAATGGGAAAATTTAGGCTTCCTTCAGGAGTAGGAGTCCTAGAACTAAGTTGTGAAAGGAGCCTGAGAGACAGAAATGGGGAGAGAATCCACACTGGGATTGGGGACAGGCTGTACAAATAGGAGAGTCTAATCAATCTGTAGGGTGTGAGCACGGGAAATGAGAAACAAGTTTAGGAAAATCCAGAATCTGATTACTGAGGATCCTGGATTGTAAGGGATGGAGAGAGGATTGAGAGTCCAGAGTAGAAGCAGTAGGAAGTCACAGAATTAGCAAAACCATCCCTGCTTGGGCCAAGGATGGCATTTTCCAGGTCCACTGGTCAGGCTCATGTGAGACAGGGTGGTTACATCTGCTTGCAGAAGTGTGCAAGTTAAAGCTATCCTCTCAGGAAAGCTTGTGAAATGGTTAAGTGAGGCTCTTCCTTCCCTGTTTGCATACCCAGCCTATGCCAGAAAGTGGCCCAGGATGGGAAGAGGAGGAGAGTTGACTTGAGGTAGCAGTGAAGTCAGCAGAAGTTGTCTTAGGTCTCTTCTCTCCCTTTCTTTTGCTCCTCCACTTTAATCTCCTGCAACCCCTCTCCCCAAGAAGGGACTCTGCTGGTCCAGGCCCTTCCATCAGTCTTGCATCCCCACCTCACATTCTACTCCCAGAGGGAAGTCTTTTTTCTGCTCCCTTTGGGAATGCCCAATCTCAAATAACCATGTATATATTTATCTGTTTGTACATACTTATCTCTATATACAACATAAATGATGTATGTTCTCAATAATAGCTAACATTTATAGATCCTGGTAAGGCTTACAAAGCACTTTGCAAATGGCTTACTCATTTGGTCCCTACCACAAACCTGGGAGGTAGATGCCATTGTTATCCCTACTTTACAGATGAAGAAACTGAGTGTGGAAATGGTAAAGTAACTTGGCTAGATTCAAATTCAGGCCTTCCTGAAGCCAGGTCCAGTCCTCTGTCTGCCCCACAACTATTACTCTATTACTTTGGGGTGTAGGTATGGAGTGATTATAGATTTATGATATTAAATTCATGAGAAATATACAAATATCTTATTTGTCACCTGTGCCTGCTTCTGCTAAGCCAGGATAGATTTTTTTAAAAACTCACACAACTCGGGCCATCTTTTATTAAACAGAGAATGGTTCCTTGTAACCTAGACTAAATGTAATGGAATTCTAGAGAAGCATAAAACTATAAGACAGAACAAAAAGGGACCTTAGAACAAAGAAAACCAGAGCTAGAAGGAACCTTAGAACATAAAATGTGAGAGCAGGAAGGGACCTTTGAATGTAGAAAGTAAGTGCTGGAAGAAACTTTAGAACATTGAAAGCAAGAGCTAGAAGGGCCAAATGGATTCATAAGTGAATTTTAACAAACATTTAAAGAACAATACTATGTAAACTATTTGGAAAAAATAAGTAAAGAAGGAGTCCTGTTAAATTCCTTTCATAACACAAATATGGTACTGATACCTCAAAGAGGAAGGGTCAAAACAGAGAAAGAAAATTACAGACAAGTCTCCCTAATGGATATTAAGGCAAAAATTTTAAATAAAATATTAGCAAAGAGATTACAGGAATTTATCAGCAGGATAATATAATATGACCAAGTGGGATTTATACCAAGAATGCAGGGCTGGTTCAATATCAAGAAAACTATTACTATAATCAACCATATCAATAATAACACCAACAGAAATCATATGATAATCTCAATAGATGAAGAAAAAACTTTTGACAAAATACAGCACCCATTCCTATTAAAAAATACTAGAGAGCATAGGGATAAAAGGAGCTTTTCTTAAAATAATAAGCAGTATCTATTTAAAATCAATAGCAAGCATTATTTGTAATAGAGAGAAGCTGGACTCATTCCCAATAAAATCAGAGGTGAAACAAGGTTACCCATTATCACCACTATTATGCAACATTGTACT
The DNA here is from genome assembly GCF_048593235.1 of Sminthopsis crassicaudata. Classification (NCBI taxonomy): domain Eukaryota; kingdom Metazoa; phylum Chordata; class Mammalia; order Dasyuromorphia; family Dasyuridae; genus Sminthopsis; species Sminthopsis crassicaudata. The sequence goes on from NC_133617.1 coordinate 699,575,664, forward strand.
ATAATTGTTGGTTTCTGTAATAAGAAAAGAAAAAAAAAATGAAGGAATTAGAATAGGCAACAAGGAAATAAAACTATCACTCTTTGTAGATGATATAATGATACACTTAGAGAATCTTAGAAAATCATCCCAAAACCTACTGGAAACAACAGCTTTAGCAAAATTTCAGGATATAAAATAGATCCACAATTACAAAATACTTCTTACAAAAATAAAGTCAGATCTAAACAATTAGAAAAATGTCAATTGCTCAAGAGTAGACCAAGCTAATATAATAAAAAATTACAATTCTGCCTAAATTGATCTACTTATTCAGTGTCATACCAATCAAACTGCCAAAAATTATTTTATAGAACTAGAAAAAATAATAACAAAATTCATCTGGAAGAACAAAAGGTCAAGAACATCAATGGAATTAATGAAGAACAATGCAAAAGATGGTGGCTTAGCAGTGCTGAACCTATGTTATAAAGCAGCAGATTCTGATAAACGTAACTCTTTCCAACAATGAGATGATTGAGGCCAGTTCCAATGATCTTGTGATGAAGAGAGCCATCTGCACGCAGAGAGAGTATTGTAGGAACTGAATGTGGATTACAACATAATATTCTCACTCTTCTTGTTGTTTGCTTGCATTTTGTTTTCTTATTCATTTACTTTCTTTTTTTGACCTGATCTTTCTTGCACAGCAAGAAAATTGTATAAATATGTTCATATATATTGGATTTACCATATATTTTAACATGTTTAACATATTTTGAATTGCTTGCCATCTAGGGGAGGGAGTGGGGAAAAGGAGGGGAAAATCTGAAACACAAAGCTATGCTAGGGTCAATGTTGTCAAATTATCCATGCATATGTTTTGAAAATAAAAAGCTTTATTAAAATTTTTTTGCACAGAATGTTTGTGGCAGCCTTCTTTGTAGTGGCCAGAAACTGGAAACTGAGTGGATGCCCATCAATTGGAGAATGGCTGAATAAATTGTGGTATATGAATATTATGGAATATTATTGTTCTGTAAGAAATGACTAACAGGATGACTTCAGAAAGGCCTGGAGAGACTTACATGAGTGAAATGAGCAGGACCAGGAGATTATTATGTACTTCAACAACAATACTATATGATGATCAATTCTGATGGACGTGGCCCTCTTCAACAATGAGATGAACCAAATCAGTTCCAATAGAGCAGTAATGAACTGAAACAGCTACACCCAGCAAAAGAACTTTGGGAGATGATTATGAACCACTACATAGAATTCCCAATCCCTCTATTTTTTGTCCATCTGCATTTTTGATTTCCTTCACAGGCTAATTGTACATTGTTTCGAAGTCCGATTCTTTTTGTACAGCAAAATAACTGTATGGACATGTATACATATATTGTATTTAACTTATACTTTAACATATTTAACATGTATTGGTCAACCTGTCATCTGGGGGAAGGGGTGGGGGGAAGGAGGGAAAAAGTTAAAAGATTTTTCAATTGTCAATGATGGAAAATTACCTATGCATAAAATTTTTGTAAAAATTAATTAAATAAATTTTTAAAAAATTTTGCACAAACAAAACCAAAAGAAACAAGATTAAAAGGGAAATATAAAGCTTGGGGAAAATCTTTACAGCCATATATATATATATATATATATATATACACACATATATATATATATGTATATATATATATATGTGTGTATATATATATATATATATATATATATATAATGTGTCAAATTTATAAGAACACAAGTCATTCCCCAATTGATAAATGGTCAAAAGATATGAACAATTTTCAAATGACAAAATTGAAGCTATCTATAGTCATATGAAAAAATGTTCCCAATCACTATTGATTAGAGAGATTAGCAAATTAAAACAACTCTCAAGTACCACCTCACACCTCTCAGATTGCCTAAGATAGTAGGAAAAGATAATTATAAATGTTAGAAGGGATGCGGGAAAACTGGGACACATATATTGTTGGTGGCGTTGTGAAATGATCCAACCATTTTGAAGAGCAATTGGGAACTCAGCTCAAAGGGCTATAAAACGTGCACACCCTTTGACCTAGCAGTGCCATTAACTGAGTCTGTAGACCAAGGAAATCATAAAGGAGGGGAAAAGATCCACATATGCAAAAATGTTTATAATAACTCTTTTTTGGTAATAAAGAACCAGAAAATGAATAAATGCCCATCAATTGGGGAATGGCTGAATAATCTGTGGTATATGAAGGTAACAGAATATTATTTTTCTGTAAGAATGATGAGCAGGCTGATTTTAGAAAGGTCTGGAAAGATTTACATGAACTGATGATGAGTGAAATGATCAGAATCAGGAATTCATTGTACACAATAACAGCAAGGAACTGTGTTGAGAGGTGGAGCCAAAAATGGCAGAGAGCAGACCATATTTTCTGTGACCTCTAACTTTCTCTCAAACCAACAGCAGATTAAGCCTCTAAACTGGTCTTGGAGCCAAAGAACCCACAAATATTTGGAGTACAACATATTTCTAGAAGAAGATACCTTGGAAGAACTTCAGAATAAGTCTGTTTCAAACTGGGAGGGAGACAGTCTGCCAAACCCAGACCGTAGCATAGGGACACTGGGGCAAGAAGCTGAGGCGGGGAATCAGAGCGTTTCAGCTTCCACCTACCAAGGAATCTTTGGTGAGCCTCTTAGGCCACTCTGTCCTGGTTGCAAGCAGGTGGTTTGGTAGATTTATTACTAAAGGCAAATTGAAGACTAGGAAGAAGGTCACTCCTAGCCTCCATTCCCCAGCACTGAAAATCAATCAGCAGAACTGTCCCAGGGAAAATTAAAGCAGCTGTCACTCCTTTGCATTGAACAGACCTTAAGCCTTAAAAAAAATGAATAAAAAAACCAAAAAGAACTCTCACCATAGACAGCTTTTATAGAGAAAGAAAAGAGCAGACCTCATATCCTGAGGTTTCTAAAGGCAAAGCAACTCCAGATGAAGCTCCTAAGGGAGACAGACATATCTGGTCCCCATTTCACAAGGCTTACTTGGAAGATTGCATAAAGAATCTTAAAAGAGAATTAGAAAAAAATGGGGAAATGAAATGAGATCAATTCAAGAAAGAATGGGAAAAGCACATAATGCCCTACAAAAAAGATAGGAAAAAGACACCAATTAACTGAAAAACAAAATTTGTGAAATGGAAAAAGAAGGCAATGAACAAAAAAATTCAATTGGCCAATTACAAAAGGAGTGAAAAAGGTAACTGAAGAAAATAATAGACTAAAAATTATAATTGAACAAATGGAAGTGAAGGACTCAATAAGACTTCAAGAATCAGTCAAATATGAAAAAATAGAAGAAAATATGAAATAACTCTTAGGAAAAACAACTGACCTGGAAAATAGTTCTAGGAGAGATCATCTAAGGATTATTGGACTTCCTTAAAGCCATGATGAAAAAAAGAACCTAGACATTATCTTACAGGAAATCATAAAAAAAAAAAAACCAACCAAAAAACTGCCCTAATATTTTAGAATCAGAAGGTAAAATAGTCATTGGAAGAATTCACTGATCACCTCCTGAAAGAGACCCCAAAATTAAATTCCCAAGGAATATCATGGCTAAATTTCAGAGCTATCAAACCAAGGAAAAGATATTGCAAGAAGCCAGAAAGAAACAATTTAAATACTGAGGAGCCACAATTAGGATTACCCAAGACCTAGCAGCTTCTACCTTAAAGGATTGAAGGACCTGGAATCATATATTCCAAAGGTCAAAGGAAATTAGATTACAGCTAAGAATAAGCTAAAGTGAGCATTATCTTTCAGAGAAGAAGATGGACATTCAATGATATAGGTGAATTTCACCTATTTCTAATGAAATGATCAGAACTAAACAAAAAATTTGATCTCCAAAAACTGAACTCAAGAAAAGCATAAAAAAGGTAAAAAGGAAAGAACTCTTGAGAACTCTATTTTTGTTATGGGTATACTTAGAGAATGCGGGCATGATTTGATTTGATTATAATAATATGAAAAAGAAACTAGAGGTGGAAAGGGACTGGAAGTGTTTTGAGATTTTGGGGATGGGGGAGATGTTAATCAGTCTAGCTGTTTATTAGGGTAATTCAATTTCATCTTATTTGGATTAGATTTCTCTTTGTGGCCATAATAGCCATATTGTTTTATTCAAAGTGCATCTAGGAAGGATTTAGTGACTTGGCATAGAATTGCAGGTTTGGAAGTATGTGTTTTTTTTTAAGGATTGGTGCTATATTTGACTGAATTACTTAGGAATATACTGATTCTTCCTCTATTTGAGGAAAGAAATTAGAGGTGGAAAGTACTGGGAAAAGGAGGCAAAATAAGGGAAATTATATGTCACAAAGAGGCAAAGAAAACCTTTTATAATTGAGGGAAAGAAGGGAGGGGGATGAGCTTTGTGTGAATCTTACTCTCATCAGATTTGGCTTTAAGAGAGAATATTAGGTATATTTGGTTACACAGAGAAACTTGTCTCACATTATAGGGAAGTGGGAGGGAATGGGGGAAAAGAAAGGGAAAGACTAATAGGAGGGGAAACAGAAGTATTAGGGGAAAGGTATAAAAAGGGGGAGGGATTCTAAAGGGGGAGGACAGTTTGAGGGAAGTGATCATCAGAAGCAAAATATTGGGGAGGAGAGAAGGGGGAAAGGAAAAAGAAAAACATAACTTAGGGTAAATAAGATGGCAGGAAATACATAATTAGTAATTTTAACTGTGAATGTGAATTGGATGAACTCTCCCATAAAATGGAAGCAGATAGCTTAAAAGTCAGAATCCTACAATATGTTGTTTACATTTAAAGATAGTGATAGGTAAAGGGCTGGAGCAGAATCTATTATGCTTCAGGAGAAGTCAAAAAAGCAGGGATAGCCATCCTGATCTCAGATCAAGTAAAAGCAAAGATAGGTCTAATTAAAAGTGATAAGGAAGGAAACTATATTTTACTAAAGGGTACTATAGATAATGAAGCAATATCAATAGTAAAGATATATGCACCAAGTGGTATAGCATCCAAATTCTTAGAGGAGAAGTTGAGAGATGCAAGAAGAAATAGACAGCAAAACTATACTAATGGGAGATCTCAACCTTACTCTCTTAGAACTAGTGAAATCCAACCACAAAATAAATAAGAAAGAAGTTAAAGAGGTAAACAGAGTTATTAGAAAAGTTAGGTATGATAGATCTTTGGAGAAAATTAAATGGAGACAGAAAGGAGTTTACTTTTTTGTCAGCAGTTCATGAAACATATAAAAATTGACCATGTGTTAAGGCATAAAAACCTCAAAATCAATTGCAGAAAGGCAGAAATAGTAAATGTATTTTTTTCAGATCATTATGCAATAAAAATCACATGTAATATAAGGCCAGGAGAATATAGACCAAAAGGTAATTGGAAATTAAATAATCTAATCCTAAAGAATAAATGGATGAAACAGCAAATCATAGACACAATCAATAATTTCATCCAAGAAAATAGCAATAATGAGATAACATACCAAAATTTGTGAAATGCATCCAAAACGGTTATAAGGGGAAATTTTATATCTCTAGATGTTTACTTGCATAAAATAGAGAAAGAGAAGATCAATGAATTGGGCTCACAACTTAAAAAGCTAGAAAAAAAATTTTAAACCCCCAATTAAATGCCAAATTTGAAGTTCTGAAAATAAAGGGGGAATTACTGAAATTAAAAATAAGAAACTACTGAGTTAATAAATAAAACTAAAAGTTGGTTTTATGAAAAAATCAACAAAATCGATAAACCTTTAGTTAAGTTGATTAGAAAAAGGAAAGAAGAAAATCAAATTGTTAGTCTCAAAAGTGAAAAGGGAGAACTTTCCACCAATGAAGAGGAAATTAGAATAATTAGAAGTTACTTTGCCCGACTATATGCCAACAAATTTGATAATCTAAATGAAATGGAGGAATATCTACAAAAACATAGATTGCCCAGGTTAACAGAAGAAGAAATACATTATTTAAATAGTCCCATTTTAGGAAAAGAAATAGCTATTAATCAACTCCCTAAGAAAAAATCTCCAGGGCTAGATGGATTTACATATGAATTCTACCAGATATTCAAAAAACAATTAATTCCAATATTATATAAACTATTTGAAAAAATAGTGAAAGAAAGGATCCTACCAAGTTCCTTTTATGACACAGATATGGTGCTGGAGCTAAACCAGGTAGGGTGGAAACAGAGAAAGAAAGTTATAGACTAATTTCCCTAATGAATATTGATGCAAAAATCTCAAATAAAATATTAGCAATGTGATTACAGAAAGTCATCCCCAGGATAATACACCATGACCAAATAGGATTTATCCCAGGAATGCAGGGCTGATTCAACATTAGGAAAAATATCAGCATAATCAACTATATCAATAACTAAACTAACAAAAATCATATGATTATCTCAATAGATGCAGAAAAAGTATTTGATAAAATCCAACACCCATTCCTATTAAAAACACTAGAGAGAATAAGAATAAATAGAATTTTCCTCAAATTTTTCATCTATTTAAAACCATCAGCAAGCATCTTATGAGAAGTTTCAAGGGAAAGTCAGGAACTATATGAGCAAAACTACAAAACACTTCCCACACAAAGTCAAATCTAAACAATTGGAAATATATCAAATGCTCTTGGATAGGTGGAGCAAATTTAATAAAGATGACTACCCAAACTAATCTATTTATTTAGTACTATATCAATCAAATTCCCAAGATGCTATTTTACTGACTTAGAAAAAATAACAACAAATTTCATCTGGAAAAACAAAAGGTCAAGAATTTCAATTAAAAAAAAAAAAAAAAATGAAGGTGGCCTAGCTATGCCAGATCTAAAACTATATTATAAAGCAGTGGTCATCAAAACCATTTGGTATTGGCTAAGAAATAGACTAGTTGATCAATGGAAAAGGTTAGGCTCACAGGACAAAATATCAAAGACTATAGTAATCTGGTGTTTGACAAACCCAAAGACCCCAGATTTTGGGATAAGAATTCACTATTTGACAAAAATAGCTCAGAAAACTGGAAACTAAAATGGCAGAAATGAGGCACTGACCCACACCTAACACCATATACCAAGATAATGGGTTCATGATCTAGACATAAAGAATGATATTATAAACAAATTAGAGGAACATAGGATAGTTTACCTCTCAGATCTGTGGAGAAAGAAGGAATTTGTGCCCAAAGAAGTAGAGATCATTATTGAACACAAAATAAATGATTTTTATTATATAAAGTTAAAAAGTTTTTGTAAACAAAACAGATAAAGACAACATTAGAAGGGAAGCAATAAACTGGGAAAACATTTTTACATTCAAAAGTTCAGATAAAGGCGTCATTTCTAAAATATATAGAGAATTGACTCAAAGTTATAACAATTCAAGCCATTCTCCAATTGATAAATGGTCAAAGGATATGAACAGACAATTTTCAGAAGAAGGAATTGAAACTATTTGTAGTCATATGAAAAGGTGCTCCAAATTACTATTGATCAGAAAAATGAAAAGTAAGACAACTCTGAGATATTATTACATACCTGTCAGACTGGCTAAGATGACAGGAAAAGATAATGATGAATGTTGGAGGGGATGTGGGAAAACTGGAACACTGATACATTGTTAGTGGAATTGTGAACAGATCCAACTATTCTGGAGAGCAATTTGGAACTATGCTCAAAAAGTTATCAAACTGTGCATACCCTTTGACCCAGCAGTGTTTCTACTGGGATTATATCCCAAAGAAATCTTAAAAGAGGGAAAGGGACTCACATGTACAAAAATGTTTGTGGCAGCCCTTTTTGTAGTGGTAAGAAACTAGAAACTGAATGAATGCTCATCAATTGGAGAATGGCTGAATAAATTATGGTATATGAATGTTATGGAATATTATTGTTCTGTAAGAAACAACCAACAGGATGATTTCAGAGAGACCTGGAGAGACTTATATTGAACTAATGATAAGTGAAATGAGCAGAATCAGAAGATCATTATACATGACAACAAGAAGACTATTTGATGATCAATTCTGATGGATGAGACTCTCTTCAGCAATGACATGATTCAAACCAGTTCCAATTTTTCAATGATAAAGAGAGCTGTATACACACAGAGAGAGGACTGTGGGAATTGAGTGTGAACCACAACATAGCATCTTTACTTTTCCTGTTGATGTTTGCTTGCATTTTGTTTTCTTTCTCAGGTTTTTTTTCCTTCTTTACCTGATTTTTCTTGTGCAACAAGATAATTGTATAAATATGTATATATAAATATTGGGTTTAAGATATATTTAACATTTAACATGTGTTAGACTACCTGCTATCTGGGGAAGGGAGTAGGGAGAAGGAGGGAAAAATTTGGAACAGAAAGTTTTGCAAGGGTCAGTGCTGAAAAATTACCCATGCATATGTTTTATAAATAAAAAGCCTTAATAAAATTTAAAACATACACACACACACAAAAGAATTTGTGGTGTTTAGCTATGAAAGACTTGGTTTTTCACAGTGGTTCAGTGATCCAAAGCAATCCCAATAGACTTTGGACAGAAAATGCCATCTGAATCCAAAAAAGAACTATGGAGATGGAATGTAAATCAATACATGCTATGTTTCCTTCTGTTTTCTGTATTTTTTCTCCTCTCCCATGGTTTTTCCTTTTTGTCCTAATTTTTCTCTCCGAACATGATTCATTGAGTATTGAAATAAATTAATTAATTTTTAAAACTTCCTGCTATCAGAGCAGGAAGTAACTTTAGAGCATTGAATGGATGTCACAGTAGAAAGGGACTTAAGAACAAAAAAAGTCAGAACAGGAAGTGACTTAGAACATAAAATGTTCAAAGGGACTCAAAAAGGGAACTTAGAATATAGAAAGTGAGAACTGGAAGGGACCTTAGAACATAGAAAGTCAGAATATTTCTTGGGGTCTGGTTATTTTTGTATAATCTTCTTTAAGGCTATTCTCTCAGATATTCTTTCCTGCCTTCCCCTTCCCACCATCCCTCCTATACTCCCAGCCCCAACCTCCTTGTCATCTCTTTTCTTGGTTTTGGATTTTTTTACTTTTTAACTTATTCATTTCTTTTTCTTTCTTCCTTTGATCTAATTGTCATTTTCTTCCTTCCTTTTTTCCTCTTTTAGTTAAGTAGTTAAATAAAATCTTTCTTTCTCTCAGCTCCCTTCAAATATTTTTTCTTAGAGGTTTTCTTTTTCATTTTGTGAATCTTTTTTCTAAAAAAGATTTCTTTCTCCTGTTCTCTTCATTAAATTTCTTCCTTTTTCTATATATTCTAGAGGGTTTTTTGGATTCATTATTCTTATAGTAATTGATTCCTTCATTAGTTTCTACATTCCTTATGAAATTAAAGCTTCTAAAAAACCACTTTGAGTTCTGTCTTCTTAACAGTTTTCATGTTATTGCCTTTTATATCTTCCTTTCTCATCTTTTTTTTTCTACTCTTAGAAATATCAATTCCTGCAGTAAACTGGGGAGATAAAAGTCCCATGGTAGAAATTTTCTTGTGTTCCTGATTAAGCAATTCATTACATTCTTTTGCCCTCCTCATGAACATTTTTCCCATTTTCTATTAAATTCCCTCCCTGGTCTATGACCTCCCATCCTTTTAGATGTCAGTTGCCCCCAGGAACTCTGTGCTGTTCACAGAAGCTTAACACTCTTTGAGAGGTCTTTAAACACCAAACCTATGCAGAATAAATTCATTGTAAGGTTCCTATTCTCCATTATGGAATCTATCCCCAATCCTTCATATCCTTCCCATCACAAAATCAAAATTTCTCCCTTCCTGTGTTTCAGTTGCTCTCTTTTGCTACTTTACCCATTCATTCATTTATATTCCCTCTTCTTGAGATATTACAAAAGGTTTTTCCCCTTCATTGTTTTCCATTTATTTGATTGGAGTTTATCAAAAATTCCCTTATATCTTCATAGTCTCTTCTCCCATTTAATTTATCTTCCAATTCTTCAGTTTAGTTAACAAAAACCACTTGTAGGTGAGCTTTAGTCCTGGGTGTTTCTCTCCTGTTCCTCCACAGCCATTTCTAATTGTAATTCCACTTTATCTTAATTAATGAAATAAAATTATAGTTCCATTTTAACTCATCTTCTTGTATACTTTTTGAAAGAAAAATCTTAAATCAACCCTCTTGCTAGTTTTTGTTAATCTTTCCAGTTGTGTTTTTTTACTCTTTTATTGTGGGGAATTTTTTTTTTTGTTGCTTGTGCTGTCTTTGGTTATTGATCTGTTTGCTTTTCTTTATTTTTGTTGCATGAGATGTTTGCTAAGCAAATAATCTGCTCATGCCACTTTTTATAAAAATGTTTCTTACAGCTCTAATTTGTTGAATATTTATCTTTTCTTGTTGATGAGTGGATGAAGGTTTGTAGGGTATACCCCCTTTGGATTGTATCTTGAGCTCTTTTACTCATCAAAACACATTATTCCACTCCTTTCTATTAATTCCTGGGAGGTACAGATTATTCCACTCCTTTCTATTAATTCCTGGGAGGTACAGATTAGTCTTGTGTTATTAGGATGCCATTTTCTTTATATTTTAAGGTTACCTAAAGAATTTTCTATTTGTCATTGGAATTTAAATTTTAGCATTATGTACCTTGAAGTTTGTAGCATAAGTTGTTGTTTTTCTTCTTGTGGCTTTTAATAGATTCTTTTAATTGATACTTTGTTTTCTGAGGTTAGAAGTTCCACACAATATTTGTGTTTTTATTTCTTATAGAATAATAGTCACATTTCTTATTTGTCATGTTCTCTTTGGAAATCTATGGTTCTTGTTTCTATGTAGTATCAATCTGTTTTTCTTAAATAGAGATCACATGTTCTTTTCATGTTACTGCTTTTTGCTTCTCTTCTTCAACACTCTTCTGTCTTTTTTTGAAGATAAGTTTGCCATAGTAAATTAAAGTTTTTCTATTGTGTGGATTATTTCTGCTGGGAAAAACCATAAATTCCACTTTCATTATTTTTATTTCTTTCTTGAACTATTTAGAAATATCATAATGTGGTTTCATGACCTCTTGGGAACACATAGGGTCCTCTGCTTAATCAGGTGTTGATTTCTTTTCCATTGTTTTGTAATATTTATTTAGAGTTGTCAGAACTCATTCAGATGTCCTGGAATCCACCTTCCCTTGTGTTATTAATATCTTTCCTATTGATTTATTTGCTTGTGTTCAAGTTGCTTTTTTAAAAAACTATTTTCTTCCTCCTCCTCTTGAGATTTTTAATCATTTGAGTCTTTTTTTCCCTCACATTTTCCTATTGTTCACTCTCTGATCCCTTCCTCTTTGATGATAGGTCCCCTGAGAAGTGGTCCTAAAAACTGTCTCAACCTCATCCCATATTAGGGAATTCACTTTTATAAGGCTTTGATGCTTGCACCAAGTGACTTCTAAGAGGATAGGATTAGCTTCAGTTGGATTCCAGTCCCTTTCTCTAGACTTGGTACAACTCCATGAATGCATCTTAGAGATGGAAGCGATCTTAAAGGTCCTCTAATCTATAATTGAATTTAATAGTGTTTCTGAGGTCCTTTAGCAAGTTACAACAAAAAGAATAAGCTGACCTAGATCCGAATCTTGGCCCTACCTCTCATTAATAGTGTGACCTTAAGTGGTGTCTTATATCTTATCCTTTGTTTCTTCACTTGTAAAATTAGGAGACAAGATGTGATGAATTTTTATGTCCCTGTTAGCTCCAATAGCTTAGACTATAGTGACAAAGCCAGGAGTAGGTCCTAGACTTCCTTCTTCTGGTTCCACACTTATGAGATTCTCTTCTGGGAAGAAGAGAATTGCTAGGTAGAGATCAAAGCATCATAGATTTGGGACTAGAAGGGAACTTGGACATCATTTCATACAATTCCTGAGGGAATGGAGACCCTTCCAAGTTATTTGTACAAAGTCACACATAGCAAGTGGCAGAAAGACTAAAATTGAAGCCATCTGGAAACCCCCCCATAATAGCAGGTAGCATATTTATACAATACTTAAAGGTTTGTAAAGCAATTTACAATATTAATTCTTAACCTCATAGCAACCCTGGGATGTGATTGCTATTATTATCCCCATTTGACAAATGAAGAAATTGAGGTAGCCAGAAATTAAATGACTTGCTAAGGATCACACAGTTAAAGTTAGATTCAGATTCTTATCTTCCTGATGTCAGATCTAGTAATCTATCCATCTAGCCTATATACCTTCTTCCAGAGAAACAATCATTCATAGGAAAGGCTTCTTTTTCTTCCCTTCCCTTCTAACAATACCCTAGACCAGAATTCAGCTTGAGTGTCTCTCCTACATTCAAAAACACAGAAGCTTTCAATTACTCTGAACTTAGAGAAAAATGACTGGTACTAATCAGCAAAGGCTTGAACAAATTCCAGGGCATATCTGGTAGTTTGTTTTTGTTTTTTTTCTTGTATCTCATTCTTTCTTTTTTTTTGTTTCTTTTTGTCTTTTCCCCCCACAGTTTGTTTTTTTTTCTGATGATTGAACATCAAGGTCTTCTAACCTCTCCCCCTTCCCTGTTGCTATAGCTACAGAAAGGTACATGTTAACATTTAAAAGGCCAAAGAGATCAGAGTTGAACTGCCCAAAAGTTAATATTTAACCTTTAATCCGTTATTTGCCTTGAAAGTTCCAGGTGAAGTCCTGCTGGCTACCTATGAGAGGTAGCAAAGGCATCTACAGGAATCCCCTGGATGCTAAAGATGAAGTGTTCCTGTCGCCAAGAGACAGACTCTGCCTCTGATTACCTCTGTGAATTCAGATGTCAATTCCTCAAATTGTGGCCTCTGTTTCCTTACTTGCAAAATGAGCAAATTATTACGGTGGACTTTAAAGTCCTTGTTAAAGAAGTCCCTTCTCCAAAGGAATGGAAATGGAAAGATCCATCTTCCTTTGGCTGTCCATCTCCATCAGCTTGTTTTGAAGGAACAGAACAAAATGGAATAACAGGGTGGGGACAGATGGAAGAAGGTCATAGAACAAAGTCTTCAGTAAATGGAGTATAAGCTGAGTGTTGAAGGAGTAGTAAATACAAGGACCAAAACTGAGGGTGGGATAGGGCATAAGATTTTAAATCCAGAACATAAGTTCTTAATTTGTGATATGTGATATGTATTTTATTTTATATGTTTTAAAAATGTTCTTCTAAGTAGACCATGGGTTTCACCAGATTGCCAAAGGGGTCCATAACAAACAAAAAATGATTAAAAATCTCTAATCTACAGCTAGAAAGGATCTTTTGGTCCCTAGTCCAAACCTTGCCTTTTTTCTATTAGGAAGCTGAGGCCCAGGAGATCATACAAGGAATAAGAAGAAGAACTGACAGTTGAGTGTGGATTCTAAAATTTCAAATCTTATTTTCTTTCCACTGCACCATAGTGGAAAAGTCATTCTGGGTGTATCTCCAAAAAGAGGGCATAAAGGGGGAAGGACTGGCCTGGGTAGCTGCTATCAACAACTAAGAAGATGCCCTTTTTACCTCTTCCTTCACGACTTTAGGACTTGTTGCTTTGTTGGTCCCTCTCCCATAGCTCACCTTCTATTGGTCCCACTCTCATAGCTTTCCTTTTCAGGTAGCCAGATGACTGTAAATCCCCTACTGAGAAAATCATTTAAGGGGCAGCTAGGTGGCAAAGTGGATAGAGCATCAGGAGTCAGGAGGATCTGAGTTCAAATGTGACCTCAGACACTAGCTGTGTGACCCTGTGAAAGCCACTTAATCTCAATTGCCTCAGAAAAAAAAAATTAGTTACTATATGTATGTTGGGACCTGATTAACCATAACAGCATTTGTATAATGTTTTCTATGTACTTCAATTATTATCTCATTTAGTTTTATTAATAAGTTTAAATAAATAATTTCAATAAATAAATCTAATTTAATATTATCTTATATTACCTTCAATTATTATCTCATTTGATCTTCACAACAACTCTGAGAGGATCATCCTCATTTCACAGATGAGCTAACTGAAGTAAATAGCAGTTAAGTGACCAGCTCAAGATCACACAGCTAATTGGTGTTTGAACTCAGAACTTCCTAACTCCAGACAGTAAGCTGGGATGAAAGCCCTTAAAGTTCCATGCTTCCTCTATTCCATATCTGACCTCATCTCCATTTTGTATTCTTCCAAACGCCTCTTCTTCCCAAATTTCCAAATTCTCTCTGCCATCCAGAAACTAGCAACTTCAGCACTACACAGAACAGAAGGAAGAGAAAATGAGTTCTGTGGTCCAGTGGTTTTCATAGAAGGTTTGAGACCAGGGTGACAAACTCTCAAAATAGTGCCAAAATTCTCATTCTCATTTCTCTTCTTCAGATTTCTGAGTAATAGGAGAAGGTGTGAATCTGAGCTGGAGAGATGCTAGAGTAATGTGGGAGGGGAAAGGAGTCTTATGAAGGCATGGCAGTATGTCTTGTAGTTTTCTACATTTGTATCTTGTCCCCCTAACAGAATGTAAGCTGTATGAGGAAAAGGCACACATGGAGCAGTATGCACACCAAAAGTGCTTACTAAATGCTAATTGAATGAATGAATGAATTCCAACTGAACTGAAAAATCTGTAAAGAGCCAGATGGAAGGCAGATATTATTTTATTTTTGTTTTTATTTCTGAACCGTCTAAGACAATGTCATCTGGCAGTTAGAAGATGTTTTATAAATACTGATCAATTGATCTTTTGATCAATAACATCTAGTTCATTTTGGGGGAAGATTACTGAGTACATTTCCTTCAGGCTGGTAGCTCCTGGTGAAGAACCCAATTTATCAATTCAGGTCTGCATCTTACTCTGCAATTTATAGCCTTGAAGTTGCTTGGAGTCCAGGATCACTCAATCTATGAATGTGTCAGCAGCTGGAATTGAATCCAAGTCTTCCTGACAATGAGACCTGCTCTTTATCAGATACGTGAATATTGTAAAATGCTTATCCCAAGAGCTGGAGTACAGCAGGTGCTGCATAAATGCTCCTTCTTTATCTACTGCACCAAGCTGCCTGGCACCCTGTAGGTGTTTAATAATTGCCCATTGATTAATTGATTAATTCAACTCAGGATTGCACAAGACCTTCTGGTTAAGTGATACTTAATAAATAAATATCTGTTATTGTTGGCTCTTGAGAACAAGTGCTGGGGGAGGGTGGGTGCTATTTCCCTGACGTATATGCCATATTTGGATCATGACATGGCTCCTAATCCCTGCTTTAAGCTTTATCAAACGTAATAGCTGCCAGGTACCTATCTGCACAAAGGACATTTCAACTACCTTTGAAAGCCTTTCCCTTCCCCCTCTTCAGAAATCCATTAGACCCAAGCCTGGCAGAGCTGAGAGGTTTCCTGCTGAGAAGGCTGATTTGCAGGGCACTGAATGGAGAAAGTGATTTCCCTTTCCCTCTAATCTCCTATCCCCGCAGGAGCCATAACCCTTTGCCCTCCTTGAAGACACCCAGAATTTTTTCCCCTTTTGGCTGACTCATTCAAATTCACGCTGCAGGCTCAGGAAAGATAGCTCTCCAAAAACTCCTTCCAGCTTCAGCATTCTGTGGATCTAAGAAATCTGTCAAGGCTGTTGGACCACAGTTTCAGAGTTGGAAGGGACCTTAAGAGCCATCCAATCCGACCCATACCTAAGAAACACCAGCCAGGAGGTTCTCCAATCTCTGTCTGAAGATTGCCCCTGAAGGGGACCTCATCACCTCCCTGGAGGTGAACCATGGTTCAGATTCTTCATCTATAGAATGGGGGCTCATCTACATGACCACCAGGCCCCCTCTGGCTCTAGATAGCAGCCTGACTATGAATCTGGGACACTTTGGGATAGCACTAATCCCTAATCCTCCCTTCATTTTTCAAAGGCCCAAAGCATGGCAGGATCAGACCCAGAACCAGAGCCCAAATAACCCAAATCTCCAAGCTTAAGATTCTTTCCATGATTCCCTTCTGCCCATCAGGTCCAGACATCACAGCTTTCCTAGGTCCCTTCTCCTCTGAACTCAATTTGGGGAAGGATTTGGGTTAGGTTTCTAAACACCTGAGCTGCTTTTGTCCCCTCACTAATGAACTCTGAGCTCCTGTTTCTCTTCCAAAACCAACATCCTCAGGTCCCAGCATGCCAGGGACTTTGTGTCCATGACAACCCTCACCTTCCATGGAGCACTGAGGGAGGCCCACAGAACTGTTGACTTCACAGGCCAGGCTTCCGGCAGAAAGGGCGATCAAAGTCACTGGTGTACCTTTGATAATCACATGGCAAGCATATCTCAAAGTCAAACAGGATCTGAAGAACTCCCCAGAACAAGTGGCCAGCCAGGTCCTTCCTAAGGGAGGCAGTAGGGAGAGACTGTTGCCACTTGAACCACACAATTCAATTCAATGCAATAAATAGATCTTTAAGGTCTAGATCTGTCTGTCATACAAAACAAAATCCCTCAGCACTTGGATGAAAAGGGCTTCTCCATACCTTATGACTTCAATTCTTTCCTTTCAGATAATCTCACTTATTTTTTTTAATTTTTATTTTTTTGTAAAAGATTAGATAAAGCTATAAGGGATCAAAGAGGTTACTGAATACAGCCTTCTCTTTTTTTCCAGCCTTCTCATTTTACAGATGAGGGTTCCAAAGTCTGGAGATGAGGAGTTACTACCCAAGATTATATAGCACAGGATTTGGTGCATAGTAGGCGATTAACACATGTGATCAATTGGTTGATTTTTGAATCTTCTGATTCCTATTACAATAACCAGTGGGCTCCATTCTCTCCCCTCAAGACAAGGAAGTTCTCTTTAATAGAAAATGACATGAGTAACTTTATACAATATATGTTCTGAAAAATTACTAAGTATCTTTTTTTTTGGATAAATTCAAATATCTGTTATCTCTGACCTCATTCTCAGTTCAGAGAGGCTTTGTTTTCACTTCTGACTGACTTAAGGGCATAAGATCATTAGAACTGGAAGGAACCCTAATAGTCATCTGGTCCAACCTGTTCATTTTACAGTGAAGGAAACTGAGGTTCAATATTCTGAAACTTTTTTGCAGGTGGTAGCAGTCCTGGGATTAAAACTTAAACTCTCATTTTGACAGTAAATTCATAGGTCCATTAAGCTAAAAGGGGCATTAGAGGCCATCTGGTCCAATAGTCTTTCTTATAAATGAGGAAACCAAACCCGAGAGCAGGTCATAGAGGTGTATATGTGAATGGGTCAAGTCTGATACCTCTGACACATGGTATATAGAATACATGGTATCAGTGGATTTAAGGAGGCTGCTGAGTTAGGAGAGACCTGCATATTGCTCATGAAGTAGAATATGTGCTAGATTTGGGGTCCAAAGACCTGGATTTGAATGCTACCCCATCTTTTAAGATTTGTGCTACTTTTGGCAGGTCATTAAACATCCGTGAGCTTCCTCTTCTATAAAATGAAAGGGTTGGATTATTTAAGCCTATATTAAGCCTAAACTAAAAAGTCCCTTTTTAGTCTAAATTTATGACTCTATGAACTTGAAGCAAAGTTCTTCCCTCTGTGACATTAGTTTGTTTATCCATAAAATGGAAATAATAATACTATATCCCTTCCCTCCTACCAGGTTATTATGAGGAAAGGACCTTATAAGCCTTCTATGCCTTGTCTATCAAATTAAAATAATCTCAGAAATAAAAATGTAAACAAAGTAAGGGATTTTCTGTGTGGTCTTCCGAGGAATGAAAGAATCCTTTTGTCATGCTGAGTATCTCCTGTTCTGCTGATTTTCTTGGCCTATAAGTTACTCTTCAGAGAGAGAATTTGGGGGTAGTTAATTGGTATAGTAGATAGAGCACAAGCCCTGAAGTCAGGAGGACCTGAGTTCAAATCTGGTCTTAGACACTTAACACATCCTAGCTGTGTGACCCTGGGCAAGTCACTTAACCCCAATTACCTAAGGGGAAAAAAGTTTGAAAGGTTTGGAGTCAGGAGACAACTGGATTAGAATCTTGATTCTGATCTTTCATCTGAGCAATGATGAATGATTCCCACTGGACAGAGGACTAAATTGAACTTCAGAGAAGACAAGGGACTGACCTCCATATAATAACTCCCAAAATAGCAGCTTACATCTTTAAAAAGTATGGGAAAGTTTATAAAGTTCTTGATTTACCTTAAGCATCTCATCTGAGATGCTCACAACAATCTTAGGACATAGGACATAGTTGTTATTATGATTCCCATTATACAAATGAGAAAAGAGAGACTTGTGAGGTTAAATAATCTGCCCATGGTCATACAAGCAGTAAGTGTCCAAGGCAGGATATGAACTCAAGGTTTCCTGATTCCAAGTTCTGTATATTTTCCATTTCTACCTGCTACCCAGTAGGTCAAAATCTCCCTGAGGGCAAGGATTGTTTAACATCTATATCCACGCTACCAGGCACAGTGCATGGCATGTAGTAAGTGTGTAACAAATGCTTATTAAATGATTTATGTTATTTCAATAAACAATAGTGATTTCCTTAAAAATTGTTTATCACACAAATTCCTTAAGTTGAATCTTGTTGCAAACACTTTTGGAGGGGATCATTGAAAGGAATCATTGCATAAATCCTTTTGCTCACACACAAAAAGAAAAACCATATTATAAACTGAGTAACTGCAATGTTCTTTTCTCATTTAATTGGTATTTTCATAGAAAGGTTATGCTTAAAGTATACCTGTACGATGTTCTGGAAACAGAGAAAGGATTAGAAACTTCCTTTGCCTTTCCCACAGTACTTTGCATTCAAGGAAGCTTGTGCCCAACCCCTGAGGACAGACAACACAATCTCTAAATGCAGAATGACAGAGCTGGAAGAGACCCCAAAAATAATCCAGTTCATTCTCTTATTGTACAAGGAGACAAGAGATGCACTTTGACATGTCCTACATCAGACAGCAAGTTAGCAGCAGAAAAGAACTTAGACTCCTGGTTCCTTTGTTGGTTCAAGACCCAGCAATTCAAGTTAGACAAAAGAAAGAACTTGTAGCCTGTTCATCACAAAGCCCTCAATGTGATGAGGGAATATGGTGGCCACTGGTGAATGTTTGTGGTGCTTTCTCTTAAGACCTGAAGAATAAAAGTGTCTCACTCTCATTTGATTCCTTAGAAGAAGGACTCAGCTTCCAAAGGAACTATTTTTGCTTTCCAGATCTGAACTAGGCTAATGTCTAGCACTAGAGAGAAGATTCTAAGACTTGGAACTATGGGAACTCAAAGAGCATGGAACTAGCTAATCTAAAGCCTTCATTTTGGAAAATAAAAACTGAGAAGCAAAGAATGAAAGTTATTTGTCCAAAATTACACCCATGATAAATGGCAGAGTCAGGATCTGAACTCAGGTCTTCTGATGCCAAATCTAGTCAAATAGAAGAAGGAAAAGACTTGTTCTCTCTTATTATGGAGAGAGGAGAAAAGCTACAGGGAGGCAGATTTTGATTTGACATAAGAAAGAACTTTCTTCAGTAAAAAGGCAAAAGTGTATTCAATCTGAAGAGAAACCAGAATAGATATGAAATAACTTTCTACCAAATCAGAACTGTCCAACAGTGTAACAAGCTATCTCAAGAAATAATGAGTATTTAAGTGGAGCAAGTTTTGTCAGAACTCTTCCATTTCTAAGGTTCTGAAATTCTAGTTTTCCTTAATCAAACCTTGAATGACTTAAATCTTTATCTCTATTGTATACCTTGGACTCATCCTTAATGATGAGTTAATCATTGAAATCTCCAGTATATAATTGTTCTGTGGACAGTTCGTCTCATCAGAGATATCATCAATTGTTTGTATTAGGCTTCTGATGACAACCATCCTCTTACTTGGCTCACCATTAGGTTCTATTCCCTCTGAGACAGCAATTAAAAACCTGAAACTCACCAATATCAGACTGTATTTTGCCTTTGTTCCACTACTTCCTTTCTTCCTCCTTCCAAAGTTCTTCCACCAAAAACTGTCTTGTTTCTAGTCCTTTTCAAGCAAAAACAGTAAACAACGCAAGTTAACATGAATTAGAATTACAGAATGTCAATGATGGAAGGAATGTTAAAACACAGAATGTCAAAGAACATCAGAAATCATTTAATCCAAATCCCTCTCATTTGACAAATGAATAAACTAAGTCATAGAAAAGAGATGCAATTATCTAAAATCATAGAGCTATAGGCTGAAGTTGAAGTCTCTTGAGCCTCAGTGCAGAAATCTCTTCATTGTACCACTAAGTCAAAAAAGTTCTATTTTACACATAATTATTGTACGGATTAGAAAAGGGAAACAGAGAAAGGGTCCCAAGAAATTTGATAGAAGGAATTGAAGTTGTAAACTTGTCCTGATAAGATAGTATGGTACACAGGGGTGGGTGAGGGACTCCAAGTCAGAGAGATCATCCTGCTTCTGACACTTATATGAGTTCTACCACTAAGCATGGAACATAGTAAAGTGCTTTGCATCCCACTAATTGTCGCATGACCACGGGTCATTTTAAGTGTTAGTTTTCCCATCTTTAAAATTGTGATATCTTAACTTTACAAGGTTCAACTAGAATAATGCACATCAAAGACTTTGTAAACTTTTTAAACTATGCAAATGTCAGTTTTTACTATTATTTACCAGACTTGAAGCCACAGAAATTTGCACTGTTTCCAAAAAAATCAAATCCAGCCTCAAAGGACTGGGATTTGTGGCCACTGTGGTGATTCGAAAGCCTTTAACTCAGGCTTTGAAGATAGTTTCCAAGCAAAGTTTCTATAATGCTTAAAATATTCACACAACTTCTCAAGGGGGGCAACTCTGAAGGAAAAGGGGACCGTGTTTATTTGGGTGTATTTTAGGTGTGTTTTTTAAGCAATCAATCTCATTATTAGTGAGAAGAAGCAATAGAAAGTATATTTAACTTACAATCAAAAGACTTGGGTTTGAATTCCAGCCTTGATACTAAGTTAACAAGCTTGGATAAGTCACTTTCCTTCTGAGATTCTTCATCTGCTAATCAGATGGGGTAATCTTAAAAGGTTTCTTCTTGCTCTGATATATATATATATATATATATATATATATATATATATATATATATATATATATATATATATATTCATTGTCTTTTCTACCTCTGGCATTCTGTCCCTTCTACATGTGACATTAAGCTCCTTCTAGCTCTGGATATGTGCTTTAAGACTTTTTTTGGTTTATGGCTTTGTATTTTGAAAGTATTAAGAAGTATATTCAAAAATATAGTTTAGTAATAATTAATGAAAGGTGCTGAAGACTTTTAGATCACAAAGGGGCCTCTATAATCATGAGTATTTGTTTCTTATAAAGAAAGAACTGATTAGCACCATCAATCAATCAGTCAATAAACATTTATTAAGTAGCTACTACATGCCAGGCACTGTGCTCAGCACTGGTGATACAAAAGAAGAAAAATGATAGTCCCTGTCCTTAAGAAACTTATAATCTAATAGGGGAGATAACAAGTAAACAAAAAATATATGTAAAGTAAACTATATAGAGGATAAATGGGAAATAATTAATAGAAGGAAAATACAGGAATTATGGGGGGAATTGAAGAAAGCTTCCTGTGGGATTTTGTTTGAGACTTTAAAAAAATAAGCTAGGGAGGTCAGTAGTTTGAGAAGAGGAGGGAGAGTGTCCATGTATGGGAGACAGAGAAAATGCATCAGAGCTACTAGATATAGCAAGCATCAAAAGATATTTTTAAACTTAAATTGATTATATATTAATAGACAGAATAAACTCATCTCTGAGGTAGGAGTCCTTTGTGAATCAACTGTCTATATATAGACATAGTCATGTGGCTATTAGATCAAAGAACAGAATTAGTATAAGATGATGAAAAAAAGATACTGGATTTAATTGAAATATTTCTATCGAGAGACCTATTCAAGGAAGCTCTTGATAATAAAAAATGAGTAATGAATAGTAGAAAGGACAGTATCATAATTTAACATGGAAATCTAACTGATATAAATTAAATGTCATAAGAGGGAAAACAAAAGATCCTAAAGAGTGCCTTAGTCAGCAGCAGGCACTTGACCTATTTGCCAAAAGAGCAGCCAAAGGAAACACTGGTTTAGAATACAAATCATTTGCAAAATC
This sequence comes from Sminthopsis crassicaudata, assembly GCF_048593235.1. NCBI lineage: Eukaryota > Metazoa > Chordata > Mammalia > Dasyuromorphia > Dasyuridae > Sminthopsis > Sminthopsis crassicaudata. Next base: position 699,597,871 of record NC_133617.1, read on the forward strand.
TTACCATGGAATAAGACAGAAGATTACGACTGGTATTGCCTCATAAAACAGAGAAAAGCAATGGCAGGTTTAAATTGGTTTAAAGAAAACTTGGCAAGAAAACCAACTCAACAGAGTCTTTCCAGGGGCATTTAAAGATGAAAACAGAAGGAAGACAAGCAGTAGAAAAATGGTAAAGATCAGCAAAGATTTTTTTTACAAGAAACTGTTTTCACCCTCGGGGACAATAGAACCACTGTACAGACTTGGACGCTAACAATAGAGCCCCAAATATGCTGGTTGAAGTATAAAGGAAACCAAAGTGAACAAAGACAGGAAAAGCAGTCTCATTAACCCAAGTTCATGTAGAGGAAAGTTGTGCTAGAGGTAACACAATCAAAGGGATGTAGAGACCATAGAATTAAACTAAGTAGGATCACATTTGACTTAGAGTCAGAAAGACCACAGTTCAAATTCAGACTCAGATATTTACTAACTGTGCAACCCTAGACAAATCTTCAATCTCTGCCTATCTCAGTTTCCCTATCTGTAAAATGGTAGGAATAATAATAGGACCTACCTCTCAGGAGGAGCTGGATGGGTCAGTGGATAGAACGCCAATCCTGAAGCTAGAAAGATTCATTTTTCAGAGTTCAAATAAATCCTCAGACACTTACTACCTGTGTGATCCCAGGTGAGGCACTTCTTCCTGTTTGTCTCAGTTTCCTTATCTAAGGTCACATAACTAGCAAAGTGTCAGAGGCAAAGTTTAAACCTAAGGTCTCTGAACCAATGTGCTTTTCACTAGTCTACTATTCATAAGTATCTCAAGTAAGGAAAAAAATCACAATGTCATAGAAAATATCCTAAACCTCAGGAATTCTCAAAAAAATTGAGCAAGAGATCAACCTACTTTCATATCTGTAAAAATTCTTTATAATAATTGATATGATATACACATCAAGAATATGTTTGTTGAGGGAACTGATAGAAAAATGGAAGATATTTGCAAAAGATAGTCTACCATGAGTTATGTCTTTACCATCACACAATTGACTGAGAGATACAAAGACTACAAGATTTCATTGGCTTTACTGTTAACTTGGAAAGGCATGCCATTTAGTAGAGTAAAATATCGCTTTAAAGTCTCCCTTCTAATAAAGCATTTCCCATCCAAACCATTTAATATTCTTTAAAAGACAAAATAGCTATTAACATCCTTCAATGAATCTTTGATCATAAATGTCATGAGAAATATAAAATAGAGGAAAGGATATTTGCCAAAGGTGTTGAAATGGACCTTAATACATAGAATGTTAAAACTGGAAGAAAAATTTAGTTTATAGACTATTAAATGTCTTAAGGACCTTAGCACATAGCCAGAGATAGATGGAACTTTAAAACTATAGGATGTTGAAATTGGAAGGGAATATTGTTGGGATTACAAGGTGAGAACTCAGGTTGTCTGGGAAATTCTCTAGCTCTGAATTCACACTTTTAGTTCCGGCCTTTAGGGGGAGTTTATACCTTTGAACTTCTGAGGTAGAGTTTACATGTTTAAAAGAAGTTTGCACCTTTAAGAGGAGCAAGTTCATTGGCTGAAGTATTTTCGCAGGCCCTGTTGAGTTCTCACTATAATCTCTGTGAGGATAAAAGAGGGCAGCATTGGGTCTGGAGAGTAGTAGAGTCTGGGAAAGAGTTGGGCTGGCAGGCTGGAAGGAGAGAGTCTGGCTGGGAGAGTGAGTTGAGACGGCGGCCTGGAAGGATAACTTAGAAACAACCGGACCTTTACAATTTGGCGCCCAATGTGGGGCAAGGACTTATTCTGAGCCCTTTCAGAGAAGCTAGCTAAGACCTTCACAGAATGTAATATTTAGAATGTTGGAAGAGGAATGGACTCTTAGAATGTCAAATGTCCAAGCTAGATAAAATACTAGGATATATCACTTCAGTATCAGAAGGAATGTTGGAAAAGATTGTTAAGAGTAGGAAGAAGAAAAATAACTAGCAATATTGATGTCCAGGGAAGTCACAGGAAATACTCTTAAATCAATTTTTAAAGGCAAATTCAGTCGGGGATAGGGGGAGAATTGGAATACAAGGAGAGAGACAGAGACAGAGACAGAGGCAGAGACAGAGACAGAGAGAGAGAAGAAGAAGGAGGAGGAGGAAGAGGAAGAGGAGGAGGAGGAGGAGGAAGAGAAGGAGGAGGAGGGAGGGAAAAAAGGAAGGATGGAGGAAGATAGAGGGAGAAGGAGAGGGAGAAGGAGAGGGAGAGGGAGGGGGAGAGAGAGAGAGAGAGAGAGAGAGAGAGAGAGAGAGAGAGAGAGAGAGAGAGAGAGAGAGAGAGAGAGAGCTCTGTATCTTCAAAGCTTTCTCTTTCATTCATCTCATCCAGGGGTTCTTAACTTTTCTTCATAAACTTTTTAATGACTTGAAAACTGTATTTCAACATAATTGGCTTCCTTGTAATTCTATGCATTTTGGTTTTTTGCATTTAAAAACATCATTTTGCAAATAGGTCCATGGGCTCACTGGAGTGCCAAAGTCCATCTATTATACACAAAAGGTTAAGAAGTCTAGATTCTATTTCTTTCCTGTTCCTTTTTATAAATAAGAATCCTGAAGCCCAGAACACATTAAGAGGTAGAAGGTTCAATATAAACATAAGGCAAAGGAGAATTCCCTTTTCAAAGCTGGCAGGGCTGTAGCAGCTCCAACCTCTTCTTCTCACAGTGATGGCTCATGCATCATCCTTCAGGAAGAACTAAAAAGAAGTCAATAAATTTGGGCCACCAGGCAGGCTAGCTCTGAATTGCCAGAGACCACAAACCTTATGAGAACTTTCCTCAAATAGCATGTTTGTGATGCTAGTCCTCAGCCCCAAGCCAAAGTTAGCAATGACAGCACTTAGAGCAAGGTAAGAATCATGAGCAGGATGAGCAGTAGAAAACAGACCTGGGGCAAGCAACAGGGAATAAACTTTGTAATTCATGGTGTGAAAATAATATAACAAATAACCAAGGAAAATTCAAGTTGGAGGAAGTGTTAGTTACTAATGTGACTTCTATGCTGCTAGAGTATATATGTTTGGTACAAGATTTTGGTGTGGAGAAGGTGAGGAGGGCCAGAAACCTGAGGGAAGTTCAAGAAAGTCCACTAAGCCTCAGCTTCCAAGGAGACTAGAGATTTTAAGAGGCCAGTGGGAGAAGGGAATACATTTCAGTCCTTGGAGGTAATCTGTTAAGTGTGAGCAGCAACAAGGGCAGTCAGTCTGCATTCAAGAATGCACGATGGGGAGTCATACGTGGAAAAATGTAAACCTAGGTTGAAGCCAAGGTGAAGAGCTTTAAATGCCAGACATTTAATTACATTACATTTGATTCTCAGGGAAGGAATGGAAAGGCACTGGAGTTTATTGAGCAAGGGAATGACATGTTCAGACTATAGGAATATCACTTTGATTCAGATCTAGATATACATATATATGGAGAGAGAGAAAGAATAAACATAAAGTAAAAGAAAGATTAGATGTATATCGATAATATACATAAAGTAGAAAAACCTATCTATATCTATAGCTAGCTAGCTAGATATAGATAATATGCATAAAAAGGAAAAGATATCTAGATATATACATAAAGTAGAAAAAAGTTATATTGATATATAGCTAGAGACCTAGATAGATAGATATAGATAATATACATAAAGAAAAAAGATATCTAGATCTCTATCTAGATATAGAACTAGATAAATATAGATAATATAGGCTAAGATGACAGGAACAAATAATGATGAATGTTGGAGGGGATGTGGGAAAACTGGGACACTGATACATTGTTGGTGGAGTTGTGAAAGAATACAGCCATTCTGGAGAGCAATTTGGAACTATGCCCAAAAAGTTATCAAACTGTGCATACCCTTTGACCCAGCCGTACTACTACTGGGCTTATGTCCCAAAGAAATACTAAAGAAGGGAAAGGGACCTGTGTGTACCAAAATGTTTGTGGCAGCTCTTTTTGTTGTGGCTGGAAACTGAAAGTTGAATGGATGTCCATCAATTGGAGAATGGTTGGGTAAATTGTGGTATATGAAGGTTATGGAATACTATTGTTCTGTAAGAAATGACCAGCAGGAGGAATACAGAGAGGCTTGGAGAGACTTACATCAACTGATACTGAGTGAAATGAGCAGAACCAGAAGATCGCTGTACACTTCAATGCTGAATGAGGATGTATTCTGATGGAAGTGGATATCTTCAACATAAAGAAGATCCAACTCACTTCCAGTTGATCAATGATGGACAGAAATAACTATACCCAGAGATGGAACACTGGGAAGTGAATGTAAATTGTTAGCACTACTGTCTATCTACCCAGGTTACTTATACCTTAGGAATCTAATGCTTAATGTGCAACAAGAAAGTGGTATTTACACACATGTATTGTATCTAGGTTTTATTGTAACACATGTGAAATGTATGGGATTACCTGTCATGGGGGGAGGGAATGGAGGGAGGGAGGATAATTTGGAAAAATGAATACAAGGAATAATATTATAAAAAAAATTACTCATGCATATATACTGTGAAAAAAAATTTCCATATAGTTCTGAGTTTTTCAATAAAAATTACTAAAAGTCTCTTAAAAAATATAAATAATATATATTAAGTAGAAAAGTTATCTAGAGATATATTTAGATACAGATCGTAGATATAGACAATATATATAAAGTAGAAAAGTTATCTTGATCTGTATCTAGATACCTAGATAGATACAGTTAATATACATCAAGATAAAAAGATATCTAGATCCCTATCTAGATACAGAACTAGATAGATATAGATAATATACATTGAGTAAAAAAAGTTATCTAGATCTATATTTAGATACAGATCTAGATAGATCTAGATAATATACATAAAGTGGAAAAAAGCCATTTTCTCATCTCTCCTCTGCCTACAAGATGGAATTTAAATTTTGTGATCCAGCATCCAGGACATCTGCCCCTTCAACCATCTCATATATATATTTATATATATTTATATATATATATATATTTACTCATTACTCCTCTACTCACTACATGCAAAGGAGTAATGATTTTTAAAAATGTCCAAAGGAGGGGAGAAAAAAATAATCAGTGCTGAACCTTAGGAAGAGAACTTTGGCAGTGATGTATAGGATAGTTTGAAGAAGAGAGAGAGAAGGATTTCACCATGCTGAGTTTGAGTCGAGGAGGTATCTAGTGGAGACTGGAGCAGAAAAGGTAGGAAGGCTCTGTGTGTGTGTGTGTGTGTGTGTGTGTGTGTGTGTGTGTGTGTGTGTGTGTGTGTGTGTGAGAGAGAGAGAGAGAGAGAGAGAGAGAGAGAGAGAGAGAGAGAGAGAGAGAGAGAGAGAGAGAAGGAGGGAGGGAGAGAGAGGGAAGGAGGGAGGGAGAGAGAGGGAAGGAGGGAGGGAGAGAGAGAGAGAGGAAGAAGGAAAGAGGAGAGGAAGAAGGAAAGGGAAGAGGAAGAGAGAGACAGAAAGGGAGAGGGAAAGGAAGAGGAAGATGGAGAGGGAGAAGGATAGGGAGAGGAAGAGGGAGAGGGAGAGGGAAAAGAAAAGGAAGAGGGAGAGGGAGAGGGAGGTAGGGAGAGGGGGAGAGAGAGAGGGAGAGGTGTGTGGAGATGATAATATGATAATTGAATTCTGGGAGATAAATGAGATTACTAAGTGAGTTTAGAAAGAGATTAGAGAACCTGTGACAAAACCTTGAGAAATTTCATTGATATGGAGCTTGAGATGGCTCTACTAAGAAAGAATTATTATAGAAGCAGCTTCAAGAAGAGCAAGATTTTGAGAGTTAAAGTCATAAAGAGGCTTATAGGATGTTAGAGGGGAAGAAAAGGAAGATTTGTTTATAATCTCAAAACTGCAGAGATATCAAAGGAACAAGGTCTAAGAATACTCCATAGGATTTATCAAGTAGGAGATCATTAGTAATCTTGGAGAAAGTAATATCAAGCAAGTGACAGGATGAGATGCTTGACTATAAGGGGATTAAGAAGGGGGGAAAGATAAGGAAATAAAACCAATAAATATAGAGGGAGTTTTCTAGGAAATAAGTTATGAAATATAGGAGAGACATAGGATAATAGCTCAAGAAGATGGGGAGGTCAAATATAGGTTTTTTAAAGGATTGGAAAGACTTGAATTTATTTCCAGGGAGACAGTAAACAAGAAGAGATTAAAGGTAAAAGAATTATTAAAGAGGTGAGATTCTGGAGAAGACATAAGGAGAGGGAATCAATGGGATAAAGTAATTTGGCTTTCGTAAGAAGTGGACCTACCTCTTCTTCATATTTTGGAATAAAAGAGCAAAGATTGGAAATAATGGAAAGGACTTTTAGATGGTGAGTTGGAAAAAAGAGAGAATTCATCCTAAATAGCGTCAATTTTCCCAATAAATTAAAAGGCAGGGTCCTCTGACAAAAAGGAGAGAGAAATGGTGGAATTGGGAATATAAGGAAAGAAAAAATGGTTTGGAAAATATGGTAGAGCTTATTAAGGAAGAATAAAAATATGGTTGAACAGTAATGAGAAACTAATTGAGATTTCACCATGCAAATGGACCCAATCAGTATGATCATGAGAATTCTTTCAGTAGTGTTAAATAGCCTTTGGAAGGGGAACAGAAAGAGAAGATGGGGGAGAAACGCAAAGCGAGGTCTGCCAAGATAATAATAACAATATTATGACAAAGTAGAAAGAGATTCAAGAGTAAAGTATATAGCTGAATTGGTTAAATATGGGCTTAAGTCTAAAGGAAAGAAGTTGCAGCTAAAGTAAGAATGATGGACTATGAAAAATATAAAGAGATAGAGTCACTAGATAGTGTTAAGAATACAGAATACTTTTAGGAGCAGGGAAAAAAGAAAGAAGGGAGGATAAGAGATTGGAATGTAGGATCTTTTATTCCCAGCACAAAGCACAATCCTTGGCATAGGATGGGTAAATTGAACTAAATGAACAGAAAGAGGAATGCATAGATCTGGATTGAAGAGAGAACACAGTTATATCCATAGAGGTGAGATCAAGGGTATGATATCACTGTGGGCTGTCTGATAAAGTGATGATGTCAATCATGGGAACTAGGGAGTTGATGAACTGGGAGGCAGGGCATTTGAGGAAACTCTATGAATATTCTCTATGTGGATGCTCCCCCCAATAACGCAGAGCAAAATCATCCATTCTTTCTCAATATATGACTAATCTACCTTTTCTTATCCTACTCATACATTTATCTGATGATTTCCTTTATACCGATTCTCCTACATAATTCCTAATTTATGAAGGAAGTGAATATTGGAATGTCCAAGTATACTGGTAGGAGTTAAGTAGAAAGAAATACTGTCAAAGAAAAGAATCAGAATTTGAGAGTTGGAAGGGAACTGGACAGCGACCCATACAGAAAAGGAATCCCTATTTTAGAATATATAATGTGCCAAATATGCCCATTTCTGCATGAAGATCTCTAAGGAGGGTGAACCCACAACCTCTTGAGGCAACTTATTCCACTCTGGAATACCTCTGAAGCAATTTATTCCACTCTGGAATACCTCTGAAGCAATTTATTCCACTCTGAAATACCTCTAATTGTTATAGAGCAGGGGAAATTACTTGAAAACTAATAGAGGATCATAATAAGGATTTGGATTGAGTAATGGACATGGAGCAACATCGGAGTTGGAGAAGTTTCCAGATTTCAGCTCACAGCTATAGTCTCAACATTCAAACTTCTTTTAGCTCAAGAAGCTTTTTAACTCTGAAACAACATTCACTCACTAAATGTGCTCAAATCATTCCTTTGCGTAGAACTGAGATCACAGAACCAAAAGTTCCTAAGTGTAGAGCTGAGGGGGATCTTGGAGTTCATGTAGAACAACACTTTCATTTTACAAACAAGGCAGCTGAGACTCAGGGAGTTTGATGGATGAAGAGCCAGAAGAGACTTTCTTGATGGAAAGATTACTTGGCTCTGGCACCCAGGATGCATCAGAAAGAATTTTGGGGGCCCCTTCTCCGCAGTGTGATCCTGAGGAAGTATTTAGACCATCCTGGGTCTTGGCTTCCTTATCTCCAAAGTGGGGATGTTGAACCAGGTAATCTCAAGGCCCCTTCCATGTATAAATCTCTATTCTAGTGCTGTGCATAGTCCTGACAAAGAGCAACCTCCTCCAAGTGGCCCTGGCTGTGCTGGCAAGAGGCCTGGTCCCCTGGTGCTTCATGGTTTACAGAGGGCGGAAGCAATTGTGCTTTTCACAGGCGGCTTGGAAAAGCAGGGCAAAACAAATAATACCTCCTCACATGGCTGCAGGTTCTGGAGGAAACGAGTAAGGAAGGGTGATGGTGTTGTCAAGGTGTCACCCAGGGCAGAATCCGTGCAGGACCATCCATGCAGGGCAGAGGAAGGAGGAGCAAGCTCCTCCCCGGAGCAGTGATATACAAAGGAGGAGAAGGTTCTGGCCTAGGAATCTTAGTGAGAAGGAGGGCCCACTGTCTGGGGGGATCCAGGCACAGCAAACCATCGTTTTCTCTCCGAGTCTGTTTCCCCACCTAAAAATAAGAGGCTTGGACTAAATGATCTCAAGTCCCTCACAGAAGGTGGAAGGAATAACTGATGCAGTGGGCACAGCGCTGGGCCTGGAGTCAAAAAGAGTTGAGTTGAAATCTAGCCTCAGACGTAAGATAGCTGCATGACCTTGAGCAAGTCCCTTTGCCTCAATTTCCTTAACTGTAAAATGGGGATAATATCTATCTTCCAGAATTATGACAAATGACATAATAATTATAAAGAGCGCTTAGAACAGTCTGGCACATAGTAAGAGCTGTGTTGAAGCTTATTACCTTTTTTCTCTCGCTTACAATCTGATCCTAAGATCCTGTGGCCCTTTACTTTCCCATCATATATTGGTGAAACCTTCCCTAATATAAGGCTGTAAATCACAATGCTTCCCGAGCAAGTAGGAAGAGCCAGTTGAAATTGGGAAGTGGACACAGCTCTCCCTAGTCTATTGATGGCACAAATGTGGAAGACTTTTGGCTCCAGGAAACAATAACAAGTGGATTTGGCAGGAGGAGCCAACTCTGAAACAAGGAAGGACCTGAATGGAGATTTGGACATATTATGAGTCTTCTCCTGAGCCAGTGTGGTGGGGCTAAGTCCAGGATCACTAGATATAGAAAGGGCTATTTAATCCATGAATAAATCTAGCACAGCTGGGCCCAAATGTGGTGTGTCCCATGTGGGAAACCAAAGTAATGACTAAGACTGGACCCGTTAATTCTGAAGCCTCATGTACTTAGGTACATCCTTCTTCCATATAAGGAGAAAGTGTAGTTTAGGTAGAGAGTTTATCCCCCAGAGCTGGGATGTAGAATATTGAAAACAGGGAGGGGGAAGGGATTGTAATCATTAACCTTGGGCAGCTGCCAGTTCCTTCTATTCTAGAGTCACCTGCTTGTTGAGATCAACATACACACACTCCTTCCCCCAAAGCCAGCACAGCTACACAAAGGGTAGGAAGCCCTCAATGGCATTCCAGCTGTGAGAGAACTCCTAGAGGGCAAAGGAGACATGGAGAGATCCACCTTCATAGACATAGGAAATGATCGAATGTTGGAGCTAAAAGGGACTTTTGATTAAAGGACACAATGTTAAGATGAAAGGGACCCATGAACAAAGAATGTTAGACTATGGAACTTTTGAACTACATAACTATAGACAGATCTTAAAACACAGAACGTAAAACAGAATATTAGACCTGGAAGGGAACTCAACTGCTTTATTTTTCAGAAGAGGAAACTGAGAGAGACAAAGACCAGCTCAAGGAAACATGATTTGTTAGTAGTAGAACCAAGACCCAAACTCAATTTCCCAATTCCTAATCTATTGCTCTTTCCACAAGGCAGTCTCTCCCTTGAGCTATGATCATCTCCACAACTAAATCAGATTTTTATCTCCAGCAATCCTCCATTTGTTTGACGATGAAGAAATGAGGAACAAAAGCATTGAGAAATGGACAGCATGTGCATGCTGGGAGTCAGGAATAGATTGTCTGGTGGCTATACCACTAAGACCCATGTTTGAGTGCCTTGGAAAGGGCAGGACCATAAACATGATGAGCCCCGGTAGTCCTAGGTCACAAAAGGAGTGTTGAAGGCAGCAGAATGAGATTGAGATCGTAGATCTCTCTTACTCAATTTTTCTGGATGGTCAGTTTAGGACCAATGTAGGAGACAACAAACCCCCAAATTAAGGCAGTTATGGTTGAATATATTTAATAGCAACGAAAAGGACCATAACTAGCTTTTCATAGGTCTTCATCATACCTCGCCTGATTGATGGCAAATATCAGAGCAAATGAGCTTTGGATAGGTTAATACCTTCCCAGATACCCACAGACAGTAAGTGGTAAAGTCAGATAGAATTCAAGTCCTCTGACTTCTTTTCTTTCATGAAGTCCAAATTGTACTTGGAAAAGAGCTAGTACCAAGACTATCTCTCAACTAGTATTACTGATTTCTCCACACTGGTCCTCTCTGGGCACCCCCATTTCTGGTAAATACACAAGCCTTTTAATGCATGATTCAATGGGTTCCAGCACTTTGCACAGTCCCTGGCACTTAATAAATGCTTTTTCATTCATTCCTTCTCCCTTGAGTCGTTGGCCTATCCAAAAATCTGGTTTGCCTAAGGAAGAGCAGAAAGAACTACATACAGCTCACTTGGGGACAATAATACTAGCTGAGAGATATTCTTGGAAACTGGAAATAAAAGATTCTTTGCTCTATTCTTAGGAAAAACATTTTTATAAGACAAAAAATTGAATTTTAATTTTTAATAAATTCAAAAAGTATTATTATTATTACTTGATGGGTTGTAACATGGAAGAACAATTTCCCTTGTTGTACTTGGTTCCAGAAGCCAGAACTATAAACAAAGGAGGAAGTACAAAGAGGCAATTTTAGGCTTCTGTTCCATAGGCACTATAATCCAAAGACAAAAGAGAAACAAGCCTTAACATCAATGAGCCATAATGGCCACGATCACTTCCAGTTCCTAGATCTTAGAATTTAGGATCACTTTTTGAACATAAAAGTGTATTGTTTCAGAGGACTTTACAATCCATTTTTTCATCATCTCTCCCCATTAAAGTTCTCATCCAACACCCTGGCTTTATGTGAAGGCATATTCTGGAAGAGTCTGAGATTGGAAAGACTTTGAGAGGAGTCCTCCTGAAGGACCAAATACTAGAATCCAAGAACCACTCTTGTTATATAAAAGCTTGTCACCAGAGGTTTGGTCCCCCAGGGATGGAGTGACTAGGTTTTGTTTTGTTTTGTTTTGTTTACCTACTCAATTCAACAAACATTTTTTCAGTATCTACTACGTACAAGACTATGCTAACCACTGGGAACACACAAAGACTCATCGTTTGTCCTTGTCCTTAACTAGCTTATGTTCTACTGGAAGAACATGATTTATACATAGATAAAAGCAAAACATATACAAGGTACAGTGAATCAATCAATTAACAAATATTTATTAAGCTTCTACTCTGTGTCAGGTGCTATGCCAGGTGTGGGTAATACAAGGACAAAAAGAAATCACTGTCTTCTCTGAAGTTTGCATTCTATTTGAGGTGACAACACATACATACATGCAAGTATATTTATAAATAAAAAGTAATTTCAAGTACTATAGCAAACTCAGAGACTGAGGAAAGGCTCCGTGAAGGAGGTGGAATCTGAGAGGTGCTTTGAAACAAACAAAGCATCATGGTAGCAGTATCCATTATGGAAGGAGTACCTGTGTGAGTTCTGATACATCTCAGTGACTATATGTCCCAGCAATGGGATGGGGATCCCTTCAGGAGGCATACAATTTGAATCTGAAAGGAATCTTTTGAGATTATCTGAGCTAAACCTGTCTTTTCAACATGGGGAACCAGAGGTCTACAGAGAGCAACTGACTTAACCCAGTGTTCCATCACTAATTCATTGATAGAGTGGGAATATGGCATAGTGAATAAAGAGATTTCTGACTTAAAGTCAGAAAATCACTGTTTAAGTCCCTTCTCTGATTTATCTGGTTGTATGACCCTATAGCTCCAACCTTACTCCATAAGGTAGTCAGGAGAAGAATCATGGTCAACCTTGTGAAGATGAGAAAAATAGAGGCTCAGTTGAAATAAAGTGATTCATGCAAGATCACAGGGATAGTTAGTAGAGTAACTGGTGTTCAGTGACATCTCACCTATAAAATGAGAAGATTGAACTCTATCATTCCTTTCCAGCTCAAAATCCTCTAGTCCTGTGATCTTCCACAGGGAGGTTGTACTAGAACTCTTTCCATAATACCAGGTTACCAGTCTAAGGCCATTTCCAAATTCTTTCCCAGAAAGTTCATTAATGGGTATTCAGTCATACCCCAACTTGCAATAAGGGAAGTAGTTTGTCAAAGCTAAAGCTTCCAGCTCAAGGGTTTTGAATGGCACCACCTCCAGCATAGGTCAGATGAGATTGGGCTCCCTGGCAAGCTGCCAATGCTCTAATTTTGACTGCTTTACTCAGCAATTGCCATTAAAAATCCACAAATATCTACTGTACAGTATTCATATAGCCCCTGGTGTTTATCAGGCACTGAGGAATACAGAAAAATAATAGACCTGAGAAAATTAGGGAGATCAGTCTAATGTCCTGGAATTAAGATCCCAGTCTAATCTGAGCTACTGAGTGTGTGACCCCATGAAAATCATTTCAGTTTCTTCTATAAAATGAAGGAGTTGGTGGGAGGAAGCCACTTGGTATAATGGAGAGGGAACCAAACAGAGTCAGGAAGATATGGGATTACTTCTTGCTTCAGACAGTTATTATCTGTGTGATCACTGCACTATTTTTGCGCCTCAGTTTCCTTAGCTGTAGACTGAGATAATTGTACTTAGTAGTCTTCAAATTAGTAGCTTCTAGTTTCAGATCTATGATACTATGGTTCCTTGCAGACTGCTATATTTTTCTCCAGCACTAACATGCTATGGTTCTTTGAATATATTAAGTGCAGAAAAGGTACTGGAGCAACCAAAGAAGTCTTCTTGGAGGTACTAGGACTTGCAGAATATTAACCCACATATCTACAATCTCTTAATTTTTTACAAAATGCTTATTCTTGCAAAAAAAAAAATCCTACGTAACAAGTCCTTTGGGTATTTCTCTCCCCATTTTAGAAGTGAGGAAATCCAGCCTCAGAGTTCAAGTACCCTTAAGTTTACCTAGGCTTACATAAGCAGTGCCAGGGCCAACATTTGAACCATAGTTTGCCAAAAGGCAAAAGTCTATTGCTTTTCCTACCACAAAGTGTTGTTTCTCATCCCCTAAAAGATGGGTAAGGTTTGAGCGGGCAGAAAAAGTAGAAAAAGTGTCCAGAGCTGTCAAACTCATGGTCAGTGGATTGCTTGCAGCTGTGACACTCCCAATTTTGGCCCTAATCAAATTCAAATGTAATAGGGAAGTGTTTAACAAAATAAATAAAAAACGTAACGTAGATAAATGTTCATCTGTGATCTTCTATGGCAATGACCCGCTGAGATTTATTTCTATTTGATTTTGATACCACTGACGTAGACAAAGTGTGACAATGAAACCAGACAAAGACCTTGTGGGAAATGGGGAAGATTCCAGTTCGGATTGCCTCCATGGGAGCAAGAGTTGATCAGGCTGGAGAGGCAGGTTGGGCCCAGATGGCAGAGGGCGTCAAATGTCAGGCTGAGGAGTTTCCATTTTATGGGGTAGCTTCAGGATCCCTTTATCTCCAACAGAGTCTGGCATCCCACAGTATAGAGAAAAACTTGCCTTGGACTCTTTCATCTACCACTTACTCAAGTCTAAACTTCCAGCACAGGGATCTGTTTCCAATTTCACAGCTGAACAAATAAAAAAGGAAATACACAAGCACCAAAAGTATTTAAAATTTCCTTTTTTCTTTTTATTGGCAAAGTAAATATATTTTATGAAGGACAAAAGAAAATATACAGAATTGTAACTTATATACACTGGCTTCATAGATTTTTTTTATTTCAAATTTACACAAATTTTGATATGTTATTAAAAGATATTTTATATAGATGCATCTATGTACAGTTTATTTACATACATTCATAGGATGTGAGATAAACCAGTCAATACAAGCTAGTTCATTGTATATTAATTTCTAGAGAACAGAAGGAATGCATCACTAGCATAAGGTAGTATCTGGCGCTCTTACGTACAGCGTGCTCTTCGTTTCTACAATGCTCTAATGCTAGAATTGCAGTGTTTTATTTGGGATTTGTCCGGGACACAGAGAGATGAAAGAAAGCCAACTGATAGTTATCTCTGAACAGCAGCGTCTTAGTAAAGATAGCCCCCATCCCATTTTTCTCTGACTACTGAGTTCTATTGGAATCTACTGTTTCTTACATTAAGACAAACACAAATATCTCTCTCTCTCTCTCTCTCTCTCTCTCTCTCTCTCTCTCTCTCTCTCTCTAGCTCTCGCTCTCGCTCGCTCTCTTTCGATCTCTCTCTCTCTCTTGCTCTCGCTCTCTTTCTCCCTCTCTCTCTCATACATACACAAACATACACATACACACACAGGCTTGCAGGATAAGCACCCACCAACAGAAATCTACAATGATTTGTTTTATTTATTTATTCATTTCTTTGTACCCATCAAGGCTCAGGGGGCTGCTGGAACTATAACAGAGCATCATAAAAGCCAGGTTCTGCTGTACCCAACATGGGCCTGACCTGGAGAATGTCCTCTTCAGGATGAAGGTGGGCCTACGAGCACCCAGGCCATCTTCTCCCAGAGACATTCTCCAGGAATCTCCCGCACTATATATATATATATACTCTACTGGGCTGTAGACCAGGTTAGGGGACTGGCCCCCTTCACAAAATACAGGCTAGATAGCCTCTGTGGGGGTAGAGGCAAAAATGTGGTGGGGGGCAGGTGCTGGACTTCAATAGGAACTCTGTTATTCGCAGAGTGGCCATGGATGAATTCATTTATCTTTGCTTGTTTACTTTCTCATCTGTAAAATGGGGATGGAGGTGACCTAGAAAGGTCCCTTCCTGCCCACAATCCATGACCACCAATGAGACTAGAAAGAAATGACCTTTAACCCACTTTCACTGATTCCTTCCTGAATTCTTGGCTTTTATGGGTTGCATCCTTTGGAAATATCTGTCAGTTCCAGATGGGGGGAAACAGCTGAAATCTCAACTTTAAAAAAAAAAAAAAAAAAAAACTTCCTGAATCAGGACAGATCAAGTAGGAGGTACAGACCCATCAAAAGGAACAGGGGTTTCTGAAACCCTCCTTCCCCTCCCCCACCAGAGCCCTTGGCAGTGACCATAGGGACACAAAGGACTTGTTTTCGTTTTCCAAAAGGAATTTGCTATATCCAAACTGGACAAATAGGCCCAGCTTAATAAAAACTCACAATGAATAGCCCTGTTTATGAGCAAAGCCCACAGGAATGCCAGAACTGTAATTAACTAGCTACAAGGAGCCCATAAATTTTCCTTGTGCCGAAGAAAACAGCTTAAAATAAAACACTGTAATTTCCGAGGGAAGAAGCGGCAGCAAAGACATGAAAGGGGGAGGGGATGGGGGAGATGGGGGGGGGGGGGAGAAGAGCAGGCATAAAAATAATAACCGCAGAAAAGCTTCATTCTCAAATTCCATTTGGAGGACACAAACATTCATGTGTGGTGGTGTCAGATAACAGCGTTCCCTGTTATGGAGACAAATAAATTATCGCTATAAAAAACGGTGAACAAAGTGCTGGAGTCAGCTGTTCTCGGCCCAAGAGGTGGGAGAGAGGGCGGGGAGCAGGTCAATTCACAGAGGAGCGCACCGAGCGGTTGCTCCGGGGGAAGCGATGCACCTTGATATGCTTGGACAAGTGGTCACTCCGGGCAAACTTCTTCTCGCACACCGGACACTGATACGGCTTCACGCCCGAGTGGGAGCGTCTGTGTCGGGAGAGTTCATCCGACCGGGAGAATCTGCCCGTGCGGGAAAAGAAGCCAGTGGTTAGGAGGGGACCTGGCGAGGGGCCTCGGAGCTGCCCCCCTTTCTTTGCGTCCCTGAGGAGGAAACTGAGTCTGATGGCCGCCCAGGCTCGGGCCCTCCCCGCTAGTGACCATCCCTCGGGCGCGGGCGCTTCTCCGGAGCTTCTCGCTCTGCTCGCCCTGTATTTCACTGTCTAATTAAACTAATGCTCTCAACTCTCCTGGCACGGAAGGTGACGGGAGATGGGCCGGCTGCGGGTCTGGCCTCCCTTTTCCCCTTCCCACTTGTGGGAGGCAGCCTGGACAGGAAACAATACTATCCCCAGAGGATGGGCCGGGGGCTTCCAGCTGCCCCGGGCCCCACCGTCTCCGGAGGCTGGCGAAGCCGAACTGGTTCCCATTTGGGGGAAGAGGAAACTGAGAAGTGCAGGCCCCTGCCCTGACCATGGAAAATGATTAGATATGGCTAAGGATACCAACTTGACATTTCGCAGCATGTGTCCTGGAGCTCTCCCTTACTCGGAAAAAGCCTTGTGGGGTCTTTACTGGCCAGCAAATCAAACCTAAATTCCTTAGCTTGGCATTCAAGGCCCTCTGGGATCTGGCCCAATTTTACATTATCCCTCTTTGTGCACCCCCCACTATAGCTTCCCAACTCCATGCCTTCAGCTCACACCATTCCTTAGGCCTTTCCCCCCAAACTGCTGCTTCCTGAAAATTTACCCATACTCCAAGGCCCAGCACAAATCCTCCCCATATCTTTCCTTGTCTTTCTCTTCCCACAGGCCTGTCTGCAGAGGTCCCTTGTGCCTCACTTACAGTAGAGTATTTATTTATCATTGAATAAACCCAAGGAGAGGCCAGCTTATATTCTTTACTTAAGCCTGAAGCTAAAAAGTTTATTCTGCTTTTAAAAGGACTGGGTGTCTGATTATGTACAGAATAGTGAACTAAATATCCCAAATCCTCTCCCTTCTGTCTCTCTCTTTCTCTCTCCCCTCTCTGTCTCTCTTCTCTGTCTCTGTCTCTCTGTCTCTCTCTCTGTCTCTCTTCTCTGTCTCTGTCTCTCTGTCTCTCTCCTCTCTCTGTCTCTCTCTTTCTGTCTCTATCTCTCTCACATCTATTTACCCAAAGCAGCCCAGTAAACAAAGTGAGGGGTATCTTTCAAAATGTGGGCACAGAATAGATAGAAACATGGATTTGGAGAACAAAACCACTTCTTACAAGTTGAACAATGGACTTAATTCACACCTAAAACATTTAAGGGTAACTTTTCAGAGAGGTTTCCCCCTGAGTGGACTCATTCCATTTGGGAAGGACATACTGTTTACTAAGAAGAGTAAACAGACATCAACTTCAGAAGCCAGCTTGGAAGGAAAGATACCAGAGATTGTGTGACCAAACACAGAACAAACAGAGAAAACAATGCCAAAAACAGTATTTCCAGCAAGAGGAAAGTAACACGCTCTGATCCCCAGGCAGTACTTAAGAAGTCTTTGTTAACACAACCTTTCTGAGCCTAGAAAGTCCCTCCCAGTCATTACTGCCCAATCTCCTCCTCATCCCCAATGCCAGCCTTCCAAGGTGGCCAGTAGGTCCTTAAGCTTCCTACAAAGATTTCAGCTGGGTCCTTGTCATTCCCCCTCATGGTCCCATAATCTTAAATCTTCTCCACTCTCATCTGGAGGTACTTCAAACGAATTTGAAAGTGAATCAGCTATCAACAGGAGAGAAGAGGGCAGAAAGTATTAAGTCCACTGAGAGCAAACCCCTGTTCTAGATTGGAGGTCTAGATAACATGGAAGCACATGGGGACCCCTCTTGAAGTCCCCAGACTCAAGAAGCTTTCCTGGACTATTCTAGCTTAAGGTATCAAGTTAGAATGTCAATTTAGAAGGCAACTGGGACATAGACTTGGACATGCATGAAAAAAGCATTTGTGGAAGCACTGTTTTAGGATAAATCATTGAGAACAAGAACATTATGGAAAGAAGAACTCTTAGAAGACAGAATATTGGACACAAACTAAAAGAACCAAAGAACAATAAAGGCTGGGGCTGGATCAGAGCCTAGAACATGGCATGTTAGTGCTGAAAGGGATTTCAGAAAGCTGAACATCAAAGTTGAAAGGGTCTTTAGAACAAAGGAGATCGTGGAGCTTTAGAGCCTAGAAAGAGCACTAGGAGAACAGAATGTGGAAGCTGGAAGAGCTCTAAGAACAGAGCATGTTAGTGCTACAAGGGACTTGCAAACATGGGCTCCAAAGTGGAAGGGCCCTTAGAACATGGAATGGCAGAACTGGAAAGAACCTAGAGTTTAAACTTCTTATGTTAACATGAGGAAACTGAGGGCTCCCTGAATTCATTAGAATTAATATAGTAGCAGAATTGGAATTAGGATTTGGATCTCCTATCTCCCCAAACTTTGTCTTGAATGGGAGAAGTGAAACTGAGTTCAGAAAGGTCCAATTCTAGCTGGCCAGGACTGCAATAAGCAGGCGAGGCTCCAACTTTGATTCCCAAACTGTTCTCTGGGTCTCACATCACGCTAGCCCCTACCCAGAGAAGTTCTAAATAGGCCCCTTAGGATACAAAAGGGGGCTGGAGACAAGGCCAAACAAATGCTGTTCATCTCTTTAGAAAGGATCCCTGTTGGGGCCAGAGGGGTGTCACATGGCCGAAATGTGTGTGTTACTTGAGCCATGGAAGAAGTGTGAGTTAATATGTTAAAAATACACTGGGTCTCATAACCAAGGTCTTAGTGGAGAGGCAAGAATTTTGCAACACTGTTCCCCAGAGCCCCTGGGGCAGATCGGCTTACTGAGGCCACAGAAATAAAACCCTAAGCATGTTGCTTGTGGACAAAAGGACAATTCCTTAAAGCCAACATGTGGGACTGGGAGAAAGCTGGGCATTCCTGAATCAAGGGACAAAACAAGGTACAGTGGAAAGAATGTTAGACCGGGATTTAAAGCCCATCCCTCTCCACTAACCGTGACCTTGATCAAGGAACTTCAAAGGCTAGTTTCTCTTCTTCAGAATGGGTGAGCTGATCCCTGCCCTGCCTTTCCAAAAGAAGGCTGTGAAGATCAAATGAGATGACAGGCTGTGGAAACACTTTGAGACTAGTCAAATGCTTCAAAAAAAAAAAGTGAATGGTTGTTTTTATGATCAAGTATTTTGTCTGGGGTCACACAGCTAGTAAGAGGTAGATCCAGATCCCACTATTCTGACTCTGGACCAGGAAAGTTTTTGGTAAGATTTTTTGTTGTCAAAGAGGCTAGAAAAGACAAGGCATTACATAATTAGTGAATTCCCCAAATCATGCTACTACAGGCTGAATTCCAAACAGTATAAACATTAAGTGTTAAAGAGGCGCACAGAATGGAGAGATTATGGAACATGAAGGTAGTCAAAGAAAACTTCTGGGAAGAAATGAAATGTAAGCTAGGCCTTTAGGGATAGACAGAGTTCAGATAAATATGAATACAACATAACATTTGGATGCTAGGGAAATGAATCTGCCCGGAGCCAAGGCAAAGAAGAATTGGGGAGAGGTTTGCTTATGGAAGGATGTGAATGCAAGGCTAAAGAATTAAAATTTGATTTCAAAAGAAATAGGTGATTATCAAACATTGTGGAGTGAGTGAAGGTGGAAAACAGAATGATTCTGAGAGTGGTATGCATGATGAATTAGAAAGGATAGAAGACCTCCTTTTTATTCATGATCCACCAACATGGACTTCTTAAGTCTTTCTCAAATTAACCACTTAATATGGTGATAGGTCTACTTGCAAATAATAAAGAAATAACCCTATCCTAACAGAGAGGTCAATTCCAAAGTCACATAGCTATAACAAGGGCCAGATCTAAGATGAGATCAATTTTCTTTCCACTAACACAACAGAAAAATAGACTTCTTGTAAACCCAGCTATAGAATAAAAACTTTAGCTAATGACGGTTCAAATGTGTGGTAATCTCAGAAAAAATAGATTAATGAGACGATTCCAATGGCTGGGAAGTTAAAGTATTGCAGTTTCAACATAAGTGAATGTACCCAAGACCAGAAGAGATTGCTGAGATGGGAAGCCACGTGATTATGTATTCAGGTTACAGGGGATATTTGGTTTAGAGAAAAGAAGATGGAGGAGAAAATGTAACTGCTGTCTTCAAACACCTAAAGGGCTATCATCGTACCATGAGGACCAACTCCTGCTTCTTAGTTCCAAAGGGCAGAATTCAATTCAGTGGATTGACACTGCAGTAAGGCTGATTTTTACTTAGTTTAAGGAAGAAGCTTTCCAGAAAAAGAATGGGTCTCCTTGGGAGGCAGTGAGCCATCTTTGTTGAGCAGAAGTGGAATTGACATCTGTCAGGAATGCCTTGAATATATGTGTGAAGGGCTGGGAAGGACATTCCTGTATTCAGGGAAAATACAAGAGTCTGTAGCTTTACAGTATTTTGCATTTTTCAAAAAAGCATTACCAATACATTGCTCACAAAATGGAACAAGATATGAGGATTCATCCTTGAAAGAGAAAGAATAAGTAGGCTGTCTTCCCAGATGCTGATAGAGTATTATGCCTCTGGGATGATGATCCCTTATGCCTACTTTTTATATGGTTCAATCATTTATCATCTTATCAATGTAATATCAATTATCAAAAGATAATGATAATAATCAATAAATCAAATAACAAACAATAACTATGATTATTCTGGGGAACAACTGATGGAAGACACCATTGTGTTTTCCAGAAAGGCCAGTAGAATTTTCCAAGGTCAAAAGACATGTTCATGGCTGGATTGGAATCTGAACTCAACTATTTCCCCCTAAATCACTCCCCCTAAATGCCAACTCTCCCTAATAATGTCACCTGAGGTCTCGGTCACTTTTTAAGGGGAGGCCTTAATCACTATCCTCTCAGACTCATGGGTGAAGGGGGCCACTGAAGGCCCTCAAGAAAGGCAGTGGCACAAGGAAAGAGGTGTTTGAAGAACATTAACCTGTGTCTTTAAGCTTTATGAGCACACCCAGGGCACCTGTTCACAAGAGGGGGTAGCAGGGTGGCGCACACCTGGCCCCAAGGCCAGGATGGGGACAGAAAGCCGATAACTATTTCTTGGGGTCAGCCCACAGATGGCCGGCATGGCAGCAGGAAGCCTAAACTGACCAACTGCTCACCCACACCAGCCAAATTCTGTCTCTTTAAAACAGTTCATGTGCTGGGGAAAGGCAGGCCTGATCCGGGACACAGATCTAATCTTTTCCTTCTTAATCTTGGTAAGCTCACTTTATCTCAGTAAACCCCTTTACCTGACAGGTATCCTGGGGTATCAATTTCTAGAATTTAATGATATGCTGCATTAATATATCCAGATGTTTATTTTGCTGATTCATATGACCTTAGATTAGAGGACAGACTCTTGGAGGTCAGCTAATCCCAGCCCTGTCCACTGAAGGAGCCCTTTCCAAACCGTTCCTGTTAGGTGGCCATCCAACTTCTGCTTGAATTGGGCTCAGTAGAAAGAGCAATGGCCCAGGAGTCAGAGCTCTGCATTCAAATCCTGCTTCTGATAGTTGCTACCTTGTGACCTTGAGTTCTAAATGTCCTTATCTATATAATGATAGGGTAGAATTGGGTAACATAAGGTCCTATATCTATGACTGATATTTTAGTTCTATCAAAAGGGACTTAGGCTTAAGTCCTGGTAGTGTCGCTAATTGCATAGCCTTGGATCAATCAATGGATCTCAAATTCCTATAAAAAGAAGTGATTGGACTTGATGACCCCTAAGGTCACTTCCAGCTCCAAATCTATTTCTCTTTTGTTCCTATGAGTCAATCCATACGACTGCTGACCAGCTCTTCATTATAGCTAGTCCATCTCCCTGTAACTCTTACCACTTTCCCCATCAGTCCTATGAAGACAAAAAGAACATTTCTGGATAGACCCTCTTTTACTCAGTGACCCTTTGGGTACTAACTGAGGGTCATCATACCTTTGCCCAACTCACCCCAAACACACACGAATATCCCAATTCTCTTCTACAAGCTAAGACCCTTCATCACATGGCCATTCTCCCCTACTGGTGAAGAGCAGACTTGGAGCTGATTGCCTTCTTTTTGTTCATCAGAAGTAAAAATATGCCCCCCTCTAGCATGCTTGCATTTTCTGAAGCAAGCTTAGAAGCAAAGCCTAGAATGGCTCTTAATTAGCTTGCTCTCACACCAGGGACCCAATTCTTCCTGACTAGCTGGGGCATGTAGCTTTGGTCTCTCTCTTCATTGACTTGAAAAGGACCTCATCTACTGGAGGTCTAGGGAGCACCCCTGGACTAGTGATTCTCAAAGCAGAGAATCCTGGGGATCTCTAAAACTCTTTCAGAGGCTCTACAAATTGAAAATTAGTTTTTATCTCTAGAAAGGTAAACATCTAAAAATGGTAAGATAAATATTTATAAATATAACTCACATAAACCAAAACTCTTTGGATAGATCCTCAATAATTTTTAATGTTATAAAGATACTGAGAACATTAGTTTGAGAACTGCTCCTGTAGACAAGAGAGAGTGACAGACTAAAACAGGCTTGTTCCCATGTTCAGGAGAGATCTGAGAGTATGGTTGGCGTAGCACAAACCTGGTCCTATTGCGTGGGTCATTAATATACATTCTCCTCACAGATTCAGGAACACAATAATAGTAATAGTAATAATAATAATAAAGATAGCTAGTATTTATATAATATTATTTACAAAGCACTTCATATATATATGTGTATATATATATACATATACATATATATATATATTATATCGTTGGATACTTATGCAAAATATATGGAGTGGATGCTATGGTTATATCCATTTTACAGGTGAGGAAACTGAGGCAGAAAAAGTTAATGATTTTCTCAGGGTCACACAGTTAATAAGTACCTAAAGAAAGCTCTGAATTCATATCTTTCTACCAAGTCCATCATTTTAGCTACTCTGTCACCTTGCTATATTATTTTTATATTTCAAATGACAAAAGATACAATGTATTTTATATATCTTAAGTCATATATATAGCCACTATTATAAAGGGCTACATAAATGAGTTGCTAGTATTATTCAACAGTAGCACTGGCTATAGTTAGAGAGGAAGTGGGCAATCACCTATGATTTAAAAGATTGCAAAAGGGCCCCAAAATTTCTAGTCTACTGGTCTAATAATCCCAACATTTGAGTTCCTTTGTTTTATTATGGTATAATGTCTCTAGAAGGCTCCTTTAAAAAATATAAATATACTCAGTTGAAGGATCTGGGAAGGAAAAAAAATGTGATTGGGATAAAAGTATAGCAGGAAAAATAGGGGTAGGGTGGAGGGTGCAGAATCAAATCTCCAAATTACTATCCCCAAATTACTACAGGCTTGTTAAGTGGAAGAAGAGATTAAGTTAATGTATGTGGTTACAGAGAGCAAAATGACCATAAATGGGGAAGAAGGGAGGAGACAGATTTAAACTCAATAGAAAGGAGAATTTGTAACCATTCTTTGTTCATCAGTAGACTCCCCTTCCCCCTCACTCCCTCCCCACCCCCGACAGTTCACCATCACTCAAACTGCTTGAGCAGAGATCAGATGACCTTCTACTATCCTATTGAGGCTTTCCTCAGAGTTCATGGGGCCACAGAAGTTCAAGATTCTGTATCATAGAAGGGTCTGGCATATGACCTCTGAATCTCCACCTCAGCTTCTCTGGGCCTTTCCCTGGAATATAAATTGCATGGTCTGCAGAAATCCCACTTCTCACACCTCCAGAATTTCAATAAGGGTTCTTCTATTGCTAAATGATATTATTTCATCTTTGCTGCATGGTGTAGTGCCTGGCCAGGAGGCAAATCAGCTGGGTTCCTCTAGTCCAGCATTGTTACTCACTTGCTGCAGAACCTCATCAAAGCTATTTCCCCTTTCTTGGATCTCAGTCTCTTCCTCTGTCCAATTGGGAGAATAACCTGTGCCTCTTCTTTCTTATGGGGATGTTGTGGGGATCCAGTGAGAACCCAGGTCTGAAAGAGCTTTGAAAATTTCAGGAATTCTTTTTGGCCAGTCACCTAGGAGACCCTTCAGTGAGTCACTGTCATGACAGAATTATGCAATCAACAAAGGTCCACTGACACCTCCTCATGTTTCTTTACCTACTTTCCTTCCCCCTATTCAAATGTTCTTCCAGGAGAAAATGCCACGCATGTCTTCAGAAGAAGGGCTCAAGGAAGAGAAATTCCAGTGGAAAGAGTGATGGATTTGGAATTAAAGGACTCTGGGTCTGAGTCACTCAGCAGCCACTTATTACCTGAGTAACTTTGTAGGCTTCATTTCCTTTCTCTTGAACTATTTCCTCATCAGTAAACTCAAAAGAGCTGTAGATCAGGGATTCTTAATCTTTGTGTTTCAGGATCCCCTTTGGCAATCTGGCAAAACCTTTAAACCCCTTCTCAGAATAATGTCATTAAGTGCATAAAATAAAATATATAGGATTATAAAGTAAAATAATTACACTGAAATAATTATTAAAATATTTTTAGGATTCATGGGCCTTAGGTTAATATCTTTGGTTAGATGGTTACTGGTGATCCTTTTAGGTCTAAGGAAACTCATTATGAGTAGAGACTTTCATTCTTTTCACTTGTATCCTAAGCCCTTAGCCCAGTGCTTGGCACATAGTATGTGACTAATAAATGCTTATTGATTGACCCTATGATGCTCCCCTCCCCAGGAAGATTTGCATTTTGCTAGGGAACAAAGTCACAGGCAAAGAAATGGCAGAAATTCTCACCCTAGTGAGGTAGGAAGTAGAAACTAAAAGTTGAGAAAGGGGATTTTCTCTGATGCTGATCATCTACTTAATTATAAGACCAGCCCTAATCTTTATGATTTTCTGACTCTAGCTGGGCTGAATAATAAAACAAATGTATCCTATAATGTTAGAGCTTAAAGAAAGTACTTTAAAACACAAAATGTTCAGACAGAAGGACCATTAGAATCATTGGTAGAACACAGAATGTCCCAACTAGATGAGACCTTAGAGCACTGAATTATGGAGCTAGAAAAGACCTTAAAGGTCATCGTGCAAATGAGTAAACCAAGGCCTGATATGGGCAAAGTGACGCTCAAAGTCACATGACCATTAAGTGACATAATTGAGATTCAAAGCCAAGTACCCTGAGTCCAAATTTGGTGCTTTTGCCACATCATCTTGTCATTTTAGGATGGGAAAATGTCATTCTTTCGTAAATGTAGCATATAAAGAAAGACCCATGATTCATGGCTGAGAGAAACCTTTTAAGCTCCATTATCCTGCCTCTGTTTTCATAGATAACTTTATTCTGAGTCATGAATACTTCAGGAATTTTACAGCTGATTCTATCCTTCCTCCCCCCCACAAAAAATACCAAAAACCTATTATGGGCTAGAAATATCATTATGCCTTAAGGAGTGGTCTAGGAAAAAAGTGAAACTAGATCAGAAACCCTGTAGTTCTATTTTTGCCATTGACCTTAATGTGACACTTCCTTCTTTAAGCCTCAGTTTCCTCATTTGGAAACAAAAGAGACTGGATTAGATGATCTTTTAAAGTCCTTTCCAACTCTCACGGAATTTTATGATCACATGAAACAAATATTCCAGCATTGTCTTTGCCAGTTCCAGTCTCCATTAGACCAAAATGTCGGTGGGGTGGGCTTTGGTTGTTTTAATAGTGTTCTATGTCATGGGGCAGGGAAGGGAGAAAAGAAGCATATAAGATATGCTCCCAGATTGATTAGATATCAATGGTCTTGACCATTCACAAAGAAGGAAAACTGCTTCTCACTATGAAGAGACATCAATGGTCCAGATCATTCATAAAGAAGGATAACTACTCCCCAGGTTAAGGAAAAATCAATGGTTCTGACCATTCATAAAGAAGTTTGAAGAAACATCATGGGCCCTGATCTCTAATATAGGAATCTCCCTATAGCACTCCCAACATGACACCATCTGGCTCTGCCTGACCAATTCCAATGAAGGGAAATGTGCTATCTCGCAACGAACTCTGTTCTATTTCTGGTCAGCTCTAGCTGTAAGGGTTTTCTTAATCTGTCCCCTTTAAGTTACAGACTACTACAGTAGAGTTAGAAAGGGTCATATAGAAGAGCTAAGCTCCCCTTTGTATAGATGAGGAAACTGAGCTTTGGAGGTGAAGTGGTCTGTTATGAATTTCACTTTCGTGTTGATTGCCCAGATCACAATTATCAAGTAGTGTAGGCTGAAAACAATTCTTTCTAAAGTAACACTGTAAAAAATAATCTAGGCAAGTACCTTAATCCTCCACTTCACCTTGGCAGCAGAAAGTTTATTACCCAGCAATCCTCAAGAAGGAGAAGCTGTAGGATCCAACCACACTGGGCTTATGTCCATGCTCCCTCAGGCAGAAGTCTTAAGAGTGGGCAGAGTCTTAGATTTAGAATTTGAAAATCTAGGATTAAGTCTTGGCTCTACTACCAATTAGCTGGGCCATTTAGAAGAAGCCATTTCACATGTCTAAAACTCAGTTTCCTTATCTATAAAATGGAGCTAATGTCTACCTCCTTCCAAAAACTGATGGAAGAAAAAAAACATGAAAAGCATTTCATAAAGTATTATAAAAACATTAGATATTGTTAGTATTTGGATGTCACCAGTGGGAGATGATTTCCTCAGAGGGATAGGGTTAAATCTATACACTCCACTTTCCTGCTTGATCTCAGGTATTTCAGGTAAAGTGGTTCCTTTTCACACAAAGTTTAAGAATATCTGATTTTATAGTCCTACCTCAAAGTTAAATAAAAGACTAACCTATATCTCCAAGTTATCCAGGTCTCTGAAGAAGCAATTGGGTTCCTTGGATCATGAGGTCATGACCAAGGCACCACCTGGTGGCAGTGTACCCTAAACACAGATCAAATTCCTATAAGCACTAAGCACCTTTTTAAAATACTAATTCAAATTAGCAAGTAATAACATGTGTCATTAGAGTCATCTTACTGGAGGGACAAAGCTGGTTCTGCCAATTCCCAAACCCTCACTGTCAGATCTGAAGCCAAAGTAAAAAGAGGGATTCAAAAGGAGACATTTGAACCCAAATAACTCTTGTAGGGGAGGATGCTAAAGAAAATAGTGCAGCAGAGTGCTGGATTAAAAGTCAGGACCTGGGTTCAAATCTTAGCTCTACCTCTTACTCTCTGTACAAGTCACACAAACTTTCTGGGTCTATTTCCTCATCGATAAAGTAAAAAGTTTGAACTAGATGGCCTCTGATATCTCCAATATCCACAATCTAGATGCTGTCCCCTCAAAAGGTCAAGGTAGGAATAGGGCACAACACTTATCCTTACTGGGTTCACTGTTCTTTGGTGCCCTGCTGCAGGAGGGAAGCTTGGTGTATGCACACTAAAGAGCCTAACTTGGGGTTGCAAGGAGGTGACTGGACTTCAGCTGCAACTCTGTCATTGACAAACTGTATGACTTTGAACAGGTCCTTCCTTTCTCTCTACACCTGTTTTCCTACCTAGTAAATGATGTGCCAGGACTAGAAGATCTCAAAGTTCTCTTGTAGCTCTGCCCGTTCCAAGATTAGACTGGCAATATGAGATTTATATGCCTGGAATATATTCACCCCCACAATGAGGAAAGCGTAGGGGGAGGGGAGGCAGCAGGGTGTGCCAGATCACTAGAGATTTTTCTCCAACTCTCTTGCATTCTGTCCCCAGGGAATTTGGAAAATGGCCATTCCTGATCTCTGCTAAACCAGTAGCTTACAGGGAAGTGGCAGAAGGTCATGGGTAAGTGTAATCATTCAGAAAGGGCCTTTATAATCAAAGACATTGTTTTTTAAAAGTTCCACCTCTCTGGGCCAACTGTGTGCCCTAAATGGAAAGGGACTGAGTTTTCATTTCAGCATAAGCGTTCTTCCTGAGGGCAGGATCTAGAAGTTTATTACCCATCAGAGAGTGGTTACTTTAGACTTTTCACCATTTAGCAGACACAAGCACACACACACACACACACACACACACACACCTCTCCACCCCAGGGGATCCACCCTATCACAAATTCCACTGAAGACCCTAGAGGGTTACTATTTCCAAGAACTTGAAGGACAAGTATGCTCTTTAACAAAGAGAAAATGATTTAACACTCCCCCCATCCCAAATAAACACACACACATAAAAATGCACACACACACACACACACACACACACACACACACATCACAGCAAGAGCCTGGAAAACCAACAACTCTTGCAGGCTAGAAATTCCTATAGCATGAGCTACATGGGGAAAGAACATGGGCTTTGGAATTACATGATGCTTATGAAGTCCTGGAGAGGATGATGAACTTCTGGAAAAGGTAAAGAGGCTTTTTTTTTTTTCAAAACGATTTGGGAACTAACTGTTCAGAGCTTGCTCTGCCTGAGGCTACTAGTGGACGGAGAACTCTAGAATGCTACTATCTGGAGGTAAAAAAAATTACTTGTCTCTCCTCAGCACACAATCACCAAGTTCTTCCAAGGCCAACCACCAAGACAGGCCCCACAATGTTCCATCCAAATCGGGAAACTTGGCTACTACTGAGCGAAGCTGAGCCGGGCACTGTACATGGCCCCAGCTGATGTGATAAATGCTGATGACTGAAATAGGCCTGAAGATAGTTTAACTCTAGACCTGACGATGCTACTGGGAAGTTCACTTTTCTTCCCCAGACCTCAGTTTCCTTTTCTGTAAAATGAAGGGAAGTTTGACCAGATGGTTCTAAGCCTTCAGATATACTTGGAATTTCTTGGTATCTCTCCCTGCAAAAAGTTCGGTCCCCTCCCAGCAATGGCCCTGCTCCAGCAAGCTGACTGATTCCAGCACACAAGGAGCGGCCTGTGCTGCTACCTGCGGACACGGGCTGTTCAGTTATCCTAGACAGATCACAGGTATTTCATGTAAGAAATTTAGAACTAGAAGGGACCTTAGAGGTCATCTGGTATAACTCTCTTGACCTCTGAGACCCCTTCTCTCTGGGATGGGAACACCCATAGGACTGTCAACCGTTTCCACCTCTTCCATGAAGCCTTCTTTGATTAGTCCAGTTCATAGTGATTTAGAGGCAGCAAGCCTGATGTGAAGAACATAGACTCTGGGAGAAAGGCCTGGGTTCAAATACTGCCTCTGATGTTTGCTAAAATAACCTCTCTGGGGACTGGTTTCCTTGCCTCCCTAAAAATGAGGGGTTAGGTCAATGTAACATCTTCCCGCTCTCTCTATAGGAACCTCTGACTTTTTTGTCCTCTGAATTTCTAATGTACACAAAATGTATACCGGTCATTCAACATTTGGGATGTAGTCCCAGCCAGGCCTAATTTTCAGGGTGACTTTCTCCTTTTTTCCTTAATTAGGATTTGTTTCATCTTCTGTAAAATAGTAGAGTTCAGACTCTAATCAAGAGTATCATCCTCAGCAACTGAGTCTTTATACTGCCTTACATTCCTGGTCATCTTGTTATCTCTTCTCTATAAAACTCCTTCAGGGAAGAAGCTATGACTGACAGATCTCTATACACACCCCCAGGCTGTTACTGATCCTCTCCACACCACATCCCTCCCCCAGAATACAGGCCAGGGCCTTGCACACAGTAGGCACTCAGTAACTCAGTTGACTGACTGATGAACTTTGCCCCTTTTCCAACAATGGCTGGAGATCTCAGACAAATTCTGGTTACACTTGGACAACTCCTTATCTATTGCCCAGTTTCCTAAGGTGTCCACCTCGGCTCTCTACACATCAAATACTCCTGCTGCAATGAGACTAAAGTGAGAACTGACACAACAAGCTCCAGCAAGCCTCATGTAGGTGTTAGGAAACCAGAAAGCAGTTAGTTTCTTGCTTTGGAAAGTGGTGTGGGTCTACAAGGAGCTCTAGCTCTGGGGGCCTTGTGCCAGCTGCTGGAGAGTGGTCCCACTTGGCTTTGAGATGCCACCCTTTTCTTCTGGAGAAGGGGACTTGATTGAAACCAATGGGGAGCCTTACTCTACAGAGTTGTTTTGGGGGAAAGCACAGCCCTATCTGCTAGGCCCTAACTAGATGGGAAGGACAGGCCCACCACACCATAGGCAGTGGTCCACATGCCAACCCCAGGATACTGACCTCCAGCCACACCCAGGCCACGTGCACGCAAAAGGCTTCTCGCCCGTGTGCCTCCGCAGATGGGCCTTTAGGTGGCTGCTCTTGGTATACATCTTGGTACAGCCAGGGAAAGTACATTTGTGCATTTTAATGAGTTCCGCTGCTGGGTTCTTTGGAAACTTCTGGCCTACCAGGATCCCTGCGGGTCCTGGCACCATGCCCCCTGGACCAATGGGCTTGGCTGCAATGGGCACCGGGGCAATACGCACAAACTTGGAAGGCAAGTTCAAGTTGGAGGATTGGACAATCTGTGGCACCAGTGCAAAGGTTTGCCCCTGGATGTTGACAAGGAGTTGGGCGATTTTAATGTTGTCTGGGGTCTGGCCTGGTGAACTGGGCCCCGTGCTGGACTCTTGTTTGATCTGCATGGGCTGGATTTGGAGGATGACGGGGATCCCGCCCTCAGTGGCCGCTGTGCCATTGGAGCTATGGGCACCTTCCGTGGAGCTGCCAGACTGGGGGGTTTTGCTTTCTTTCAAGCTTCCCCCAGGCAGGATGTGGTCTTTATGCTGCCCAGAAGAGAGCTGGTTGCAAACCCGAAGGTCCTTGGTCCCATTTTCAGATCCTTCCTTGAGTTCCAGCTCCATATTTTCCTCCAGGAACTCCTCAATCTCTTCCAAGGTGGGCTGAAAGAGCCCCATGTCTTCTGGGTCTGGGAAGCGGAAATGCTCCTCTTTCACCATGGGCTGGCACCTTCGCCAGTCCCACCAGGCCACAGGGCTGCCCCCCAGTGTTGCCTGGGACAGCAGGTAGTCTAAGATGCTGTCCTGGCCCTCAAGGCTTGAGGTGCTCCCATAGCTGGAGCCTAGCACCTGCGAGTCGGGGCTGGAACAAGAGCAGAAGCTGGAGGAGTCACTGTCATCCTCTGACAACGGAGAGGGCAGCATGTGGTAAGCCCGCCCGCCAGCCGGCATGTCCCCCAGGTAACCAATGGGGAACTTGGTGGTTGAGAAGGACTCCCCCACCGGGAGCAAGTGATCCACCATTCCTAGAACAGTGCTTCCGAGATGGCTACCAGCATAGACTAAGAGGTCCCAAGGTCAGACGAAAACCTGCAGAGAAGGGACAAAGAGGCAGAGAAGTCAGCCCGCAGTTCCCAGTGCCCACTGGCAAGCCCAGTCAGAGGAGGCAGGCTGGGAGTTCAAACATTGCCACATGCTCAGCTAGAGCTCTATCACTGACAGATTGTGTCTACCTAAGCATTTTCCAAGATTGCACCACCTGTTTGCAAAAGAACCCTTTCCAAAAGCATTTCACAACTCTGGGCCCATTGGGCTGCAGACAAAGGCTTCTTCCCAGAATCCTCTGGGAAAGGCACAGTGAATATGCAGAATACCATCATTCAAAATGGCTGGCAGAAAGGGACATTCTGGTTGACCAGGTATTCTGTCTGACTGAGGAGCATGGGGTCATCTATGGACATAAAGCATGGATTTCATGGCTGCAAGCCCTAGGAGTGCAGAAAGTTTCCTCAGCATGGAAGCAAAAAGGATGGATCTTCACGAATGAAGTACCTTCCCAATGGAAATGAGTGTAATATAGAAGAAGAGCTCCTGCTCTAATCCCAGGACGGTCACTAATCTAAAGCAAAACTCTTTCTCAGGACTCCGAATACATCTTCTGCAAAATCAGAGAGCTGGACTAGATTTCAGGGGCTCTTAACTTTGCATTGGGAAACTCAGGTCCTTATATATGTATGTATTTTGGTAATTGTGTTTCTATAAAATTGATTTCCTTTGCAATTCCATGTATTTTATTTTATGCATTTAAAAACATCATTCTGAGAAGGGTCCACAAACTTACTCAGGCTACCAATGGGGCCCACAATATAGAAAAGGCGTACTGGAAGATCTCTAAGGTCCCTTTCCATTCCAAGTGCTATGATCGTTCTAGAATCCTATAATGACCCATTATCGATCAGGGCCATACTCCCTCCCACTGAACTGCCATTTTGCTGGTGGCCTGACTTTTCTTCCCTCTGTATAGAGTCAACAATAACCAGCTTGGTCAGAAGTGCTACTCCTCACAGGAACTTTGCCCCTTCAAAAGCATTGCAGCTGTCTTGTTTATCAAGGCTAGAAGGGGGAGGGGAAAGGGGGGAAGGGGAATGCATTTAATCTGTGTCCAAAGCTTCTAAGGTTACCCGACTTTGGCTATACATACATGAAGTTTGTGCCTTACAAAGGAAATGGTAAAGCCCCCTTTATCCATTGTAACAAACATCCCAATGAGGTGTTTCCAAAGGAGAGGGATGGAAGATCTAGGCCCACACAGAGTGGGAAAAACTTCTGGGCTAGGAATGAAGGGACTTAGAATTGAGTTCCACTACTGAACTTGGGTAAGTCTCCCTATCTCGTTCTTTTCTCCTTAAGATGAGGGAGATGATACTTGCACAATCTAATAGGGCCACTGTAAAAAAAAGTGATTTCTGAAACCTAAACAGCTATCAAAGCTATCAGAATTACTATAATGTCCCACCAATTCTCTAGAATTTGGGGCAAGATAGAAACAAGTCATCAACCCCACTCCCGCCCAAGACAACTCAAAAGTTGTTTTCACTGGCTGGAAACGCTCACAAACAATAGGAAAGAGGTGCAGAGTGCAATCTGGGGTACCTCCCACTAATAGGAATGCAAACAGGCCTTCATGTTTCATCCTCAAAGCAAATGTTTTCCAATTTACAAGGAAAGTCCCCAAATCATGGATTGTCAGAACCAGGAAGAACCTTAGAACATAAACTATTAAGAGCTGGAAGAACAAGGTTAGAAAATAAAATGTTGGCCTGGAAGGGACCATAGAACATAATATGTCAGAGCGGGCCAGGGCTTTAGAACACAGTGCTAGAGTGAGAAGGGGCCACCAATATCTCTCCTTTTATATATGGGGAAACAGATTAACCAGTCGTGGTGAAAGTTACCCAGATCATATTTGGGATAAGCTTCGAATCCAGAATCTCTGACTCCAATACATATCTGTTTTCCAATATGTCCCCATCACAACCCTCATGGACACAGAGCATGAAAATCTATAAAGTCCTCTTCTCATGATGACCCCCTGGAATAGGCAGTGCAAGGATTATCACTTCCTCTTAACAGATGCAGGTCTTAGAGGTCACACAACTAGAAAGTGGGATTCAGACACAGGACAGGACAATTTCCAAGTTGCCACACCATCAACTATACTACACTGTTCTTTCCTATTCCTTTTGCCTATCTAGTCTATCCTTCAAGCCTTAGAAATTGTGTTTCCAGCACTGGTTTTGCCACTAACTTATTGCATGACTATAGAAAATTCACTTGATCTCCTAAGCTTAGTTTACCTATCTGAACAACAGCTAGAGGCCTCTAAACTTCCTTCTAGCCCTAGAATTCTTTTATTCAAGATTCCTACCCCTATCATTATATAATTATTATTGACATGGGCAAGGCACTTAAACTCCCTGCAATTTGCTCATATAAACCATGGGTTGATTGCTATTAACCTCCACATGCTCCACCACAACCAATAACAACTGAAAAAGGGAAATGATGTACATTTCTACATGACTACTTGCCATCTAGGGGAGGGGTTGGAGGAAAGGGAGGGAGGGATTGGAACACAAAGTTTTACAAAAGTTAATGTTGAAGAATTATCCATGCTTATGTTTTGAAAAATAAAAAGCTTTAATAAAAAAAAGTGAAATGATAAGAATATGATCCACAGGGAGGACTATGTCTTGGATCTTCAACATATCTAGAAAAAAGAAAGGACTGAACACAAGGGAGGTTTAAGAGGATTAGAAAGAGAAGAACCCAAAGAGATCATTTATTCAGACAAAACAGAATCCATAAATGGAAATCTGGATCTTCAAAGTCATATGGTCCCATTTTCTCTGAATATGAGAAGAAACTGAGGCCCATGGCATAAACCCGTATAGTAAGGGGGAGGGCCAGAATTGCCTCAGGCTTCAAAGGCAGCATTTTTGCCTTTGGTCTGAGGAATGCTAAATGATGGGATTTGAATCCAGGTGCTGGATTACAGGGCCTAAAGAGTCTCTGCTGTTCAGGAGAGACCCACATATTCATTCAATTGAATTACTAGAATGATTCTGCCTCTTCACAAAACCCTGCCTGATGTTGGCTTCAATGAGATGTCAAGGCTCAAGACAAATGGAAACAATATACAGCTTAAAAAAAAAAAAAAAAAAAAAGGAAAGAAAAGAGTTGTTTTGTTTTATTTTCAGGTCTGTGACACTCACGGAAATGGGAACTGGAAAGCAACAAGTCTTTCGGAGAACTTTCCTGTTCCGCTGTTCTTGGGCTCCATCACCATCTCTAGGTAATGTCACCACACTGGACAGCTGTTGCATTTTAAGGTTCTGACCTCATAAAATACTCTGTGTGGCCCAGTAGGCACAGCTATCTCTGGACTGAAAATGATATATTCTTTTAAACAACCTTTTAAAAAGATTGGTATAAAAACAAAAGCTAACAATAAACATTGAAAAAATAAATAAATAGCCTTCTTGTTGGCCCCTGGACCAGTAGAATGGAGTGGGCTCAAATTAAAGGCCTACATTCAAATCCCAAGCCAGTTACTTTAGTTTCCTTGAGCCTCACACTTCTTTCTGTGCAAATTCATGAGATG
The DNA here is from genome assembly GCF_048593235.1 of Sminthopsis crassicaudata. Lineage (NCBI taxonomy): Eukaryota > Metazoa > Chordata > Mammalia > Dasyuromorphia > Dasyuridae > Sminthopsis > Sminthopsis crassicaudata. The sequence continues at coordinate 699,632,811 of NC_133617.1, forward strand.
GGACTAGATGATCTCTACAATCTTCTCTATTTCTTAATCCTGTCCATGAGCCTCAGATCTTTGAAAAGCAGGTCAGTCATGGCACCAGATCACTCTCCTGTACCTGTGAAGCCCATTGCTTCAATGACAATACTAGGAATCCCTGTGCATATGGGAAAAATGAAACTTACTACATTTCTCTTGGAATTCACCTAGCATTTACCTACTTTGTACTTGGCTGGGCCTGAGCATCAGGTGGTATGAGAGAGAAGAAAGGAGATTGTGATTTTCATATTTCAGTTGAAGAATACTGGTTCTGAAGACTTGCGTTCAAATCTTCCATCAAATGCTTACTTACCTGTGTGACCTTGAGCAGTCTATCAATAAGAATTAATTAGAAAGAAAGATAAAAAGAGACCTTATCCCTATAGAACAAGCATTGTAATGGCTGGGAGTATAAAAGTTCTATACAGAGTACATAGAAGGTGAGCAGCTAGGTGGTCCAGTGAATAGAGTGCTGGGTCTGGAGTCAGGAAGCCCTGAGTTCAAATTTACTCTCAGTCACTTACTAACTCTGTGACTCTGGGCAAGCTACTTCACCCTATTTGCCTCAGTTTCTTATTCTGTAAAATGAACTGGCGAAGGAAATGGCAAACCACTCTGGTATATTTGCCAAGAAAACCTCAAGTGGAGTTACAAAGTGTCAGATAGGGCTGAAAACAACTGAACAGACTGAATATCAAATGGAAAGGGCAGGAACTAGTAGCTGAAAGAATAGAAAAGGGCATTTTGCTGAGTCTTGAAGGAAGTTAAGAAAGGGAGATGATGTGTCTGAGCATTCCCAAGCAAAGAAACTTGTCTGGACCTCAGTTTTCTGATCTGTAAAATTAAAAGATATCTGTGAGGTACCTTCCTGCTCTTCATCTGTGATTTAACATATATAAATAACACAATAAATAATAGATGACAGAACATGATCCAGTGTCAAATATTTGTAAAAAACCAACTGGATGAGCCAGAAGGAAAAATCATTTACTCTTTACTAGAAGAAAAGCTCTATAAAGAGTTATAGAATGAGAGATGAAAGTACTAAGTTTTAGTCCCCATACAGGTTATGAACTTTCTGTGTGACCTTGTGCAAGTCACTTAACTTAGAATCACTGAACCCAAAGGGAATTTATAAAAATGAATCTGGTTTAACCCCCTGCCCTTGTTTCTCTGAAAAGCCTCCTGTTCCTTTGGAGAATGAGAGGATTTGGCTAAAATGACTTCTAAGATCTCTTCCAGCTATAACTTCCTACATGCTGAAGCTCCCAAGGCAGGATCTAACAGTCTATGATTTGATACGAGAAAGTGTTCCCTCAAGAAGTGGGATTTGAACTGGGCCCTGTAGGACTCAAGATAGAAGGAAGAAGGGAAAAAAATATTCCTGGAGGAAGGCAACGAGAATGAGCAAAGGTAATAATTGCATATTCATTTCTGGATTTGCTGGAGAAGAATGAGAATGAAATTTGGAGAGGAAGATCAGACCTTGGATACCAGCCCAAAGAGTTTAGTTTTGAAGTAGTGGAGACAATTGTCAGTTTGTGAACGTGCTTAAAAGGGAAATTGCAGATCACTGTAGAGTCACAGACTAAAGCATAAAGGGGGAAGAGAGACTAAAGGAAAGGAAAAGCAATTAGGAGGTGAGAGACTTTTCTCCATTTAAAAGAAAATACAAATGACATGCTTAAATTCAACCATTATAATTTGGAGTTTGTGCGGGGAGGCAGGTAGAGGAGTTGCTACACATCCCAGTAGGTAAGAAATCCCAGAGTTTCTCTAGTCCAGTCTCCTCTCATTTTACTGAGGGGAAAACAGGTTCAGAGGGGTTAGTTGTCCACAGCAAAGCCCAGACTTGCAAACCTAGGTCTCCTGGCATTCAGACTTTCTCTCTACCAGCCACAGCTCCTTTCCCATCCAAGGCATCATCCCCAAACTTTCCCTCATGGTTCCTCCAGGCAAGACAAGGTTATGGGTGGGGAGGAGGAGAGGCAGTAGATGAGGAGATAATGAGGGACAAAACCTCTAAGAAAGAGGAATCTCTTCTCAAAGTAGCTCAAGTCAAAAGCTTGCCATTAGGTTCATAGGAAAATTCAGGGGGAGGAAGAAGTCCGATTTCCTTACAAAATAAGAGTCTCTCATCAACGTGGTTCCAGATGCCAAAAAAGCACAGTAGGGTCCCACAGCATTAGCACCTACATTTCAGCAACATCTCACCCTTCAGAAAACTGGCCTACTGCCTGGCTTCTTGAGTAATCAGAAGCACTCCACGACTGTAAATAAGCTTTCCCCCCTTTTTCCTTCTTTTTTTGTGGGGGGGTGTGTGTGTCAGAATGTCATGAATGCTCACAGACCAGTCTTCCCAGAACCCTGGCGGCACTTCCTTCCTGGGGTCTGCACCAAACCGTGTGCCCATCTTAGGGGCAAGAGGAAATCCATCTGGGCCTTCTTGGAGGAGGGCTGGAAGGGAAGGCCCAGTCGGGCGAACCCCGGTGGGGATGGGGGGGGTGTTCAGGTTTCCTCCAGGGCTTCGCGGGCCCCGGGTTCCCATTTGCTAGGGGCTGGGAAAGAGAGCAAGGTTGGGAGGCAGCGGAGGGAGGGGCTCCAACAGCCCGGGGCTCTCTTTGAACTTCGCCACCTCTTGTTTGTCAGTAGGGTTGGAAACAGTCCGGGACGGATCCTGCTCCGGCGTCATTATGCAAGATGAATGCCCGTTCCCTTTGCCCCCAGCGTTCGCTGGGGCCCCCAGGCATTCAGCCATCGAGCACAAGGCGACTCCAGGCATTTCTATGCTAATGTCCCGGGCCTGAATGGGTCTCGCACAGAATGTGCCCCGCGATTCAAGGCATGGGAGAGAGGGGGAGGGGGAGGGGAGGGGGGCTGCGTTTGTCAGCCACTGAGACACGAGTTATTTTTAAAGGTTGCCACAGAGCACCTGAGTGCCGCCCGTGTGTGAGTGTGTTTTTCCCTTTCCCACTCCCTGAATAAACATCTCGAAATGCCTACGGTATGTGTCAATTACACCTTGTTCTGCGCTGGGCCTGAAGCTCTGAATGGTTCCGATAGAGATGGCGCATAACCAAATGCTGGCTGTTGCTGTGTCCAAGTCCCCCCCCCTCCTTCCTTCCACCCCCTTCTTTTTTTCCTTGATCCCAAAGAGCTGGGGATGACCGACAGTAACCCTGCCTCTCTCCGTTCCTCCTGTCAACAGGACCAAAACAGCTAGCGGTCAAGCCCACGCGAGGCGACCTGCCGCCCCCCGACTCGCTCGCCTCCGCTGCCCAGCTTCCCGACCCTTCTCTCCCAAACAGCCAGCTGCGGCGTTCCCGCAACCCCGCGATTGCAACCCGCGGGCGGCCCGCCAGCCTGCCATCTGGAGAAGTTTAAGAGGAAAGGGTTCCCCCCTCCCCCAAAAAGCGGATTCTTCTAGCTGCTCTCCCTCGGCCAGCGCCCCGAACACCGACCCTGGGCTCTGGGATCCTTCGAGCCGCTGCCATCTGGCCCCCAGCGCGCCCATCCCCATCCCCGCAACCTGGACACAGCAGCAGCTCAGGGCCGCATTCCTGCGCAGCGCCCCCTTCCTAGCCCAGGCTGCGGGCACCCAGCCCCGACCCACCAGAGGGCTCCATCCGCCCGGGGAGCCGGGCGCCTGGCCCCAGTCCGGACCCAAACCCCACTGGGCCAGGTCAGTGGCCGGGAGTCCCGGCAGAAGCGAGCCTGGCCTGGCCTGGCTTGTTTACGCCAAAAACCCACCTCCCAGCGCGCGACCGGCCGGAGCTCAAAGGCCGTCTTCCATCCCCGCCCGGGCCCATATGGCTGTAAACACGTCGGCCGCTTCCCAGGGAAAGCGTCCTGAGATCGGCTCGGCTGGTCCCGGGCTGAGCCCCTTCGGCTGGACCGTGTCCCCCACCTACCTCACCGTACCAGCACCCCGGGGACACCGAGCTGGAGCCCCACTCCTACACGTCACCCAGAGCCCCAAGCTCCCGGAGAGACCCACTGGCACACATACACGTAAGAGAGACACGCAGACACACACGGACACACAAACACGTAACGGAGACACACAAAACAGACACGCAGACACACAAACACGTAACGGACACACACAAAACAGACACGCAGACACATACGTAGAGGCAGACACACAAGGACACAACAACACGTAGACCCAGGAGCTAATGTAGACATGTAGACATAAACAGATTCACACGGACGCTCGGTTTCCAGGGTCACACGTCCCAGCACTTCCCGCACTCACAAGTAAGCAGGTCCCCATTAAGATTCCTCTCACTGCTCTCCCCTCCGCCCGCGGTCCATCTCCCCAGTTTGATCCGAGGCTCTCCCCTCCCCCCCACCAGTTTCCTACCTGAACTTTGCGCACCGTGAGAATCTGAAGGGATTGGAGAGGAATCAAAATGGGGCTTAGTGCAGGGGGAATGTACCCCAAAAAGAGGGGCTCCGCCAATCCGATCCCGAATCCGCAAGAGGTCCTGTTTGGATGGGGGGGGGGAAACACGCCACCACCCCAAAAAGGGGGAAAATTTTTAAAAAAAAGAAAACAATCCCGCCAGAAGGCTATGAAATGAGCAACTTTGCGGGCAAGCCAAACCGAGGCGGGCCCCGTGCCCTTGAACCAGAGCGAGCTGCTCGCTCGGGCGGGGCGGAGGGAGGCAGGCGGGCGGGCGGCCCGAGGGGCAGGCGGGCGGCCGAGGAGGCGGGCGGCCGTGCAGGGGCAGCAGCCGGCGCTGCTGATGTGTCCTTTAGCCGAGCGAGAGTAGTACTATATGGCCGTCACATGACCGCAGGGAGGCTAGCCCTGGGAACGCAGGGGAAGGCTTGGAGGAGGCTCGGCCCCAGCGAGCCGGCCTATTGGCCGCCGCTGCTGCGAGGGGGCCGGCCCGCGGGCCGGGCGTCAGTGCCCGAGAGGGGCGGCCCCGCGCGCTCGCGCTCTCCCGGGCCCGGCCCCTCCGGACCCTCCCGGCCTCCGCGGCTCCGGCACTCCGGAGCGTGGAGGAGCGAGGAGCGAGGATCCCGGGCGCAGCGAAGTCACACGCCCTCCTGGCCCGTCAGCCTTTGCCGGAGCTGGGGAGCCAAGTGGGCGCGTGGAGTCGGGATCTGCTCCCAAGCGTGAATGGGTCCGAAGGAAAACGAAGGATGCTGGAGGCGCGTGCGCGTGAGTCCGGGGTGCGCGCCGAGGTGCGCGTGCGTGAGCCTGATGGCTCCGGGTCCAGTCCAGGCCACCGGCGGCGCTGAGCGTTGGGCAGGGGCTTGTGGTCCAGCCCCGTTCCCCGTCCAATCCTTTCCCCCTCGGGGAGATGGGGGAACCTCCAGGGAATCCATTAGCCGAGGCACAACTTGTATCTCGGTGGAAGGTAATCAATCAATACTTATTAAGCTCCAAGCGCTTTACAATTATTGTCCCATTTGATCCCTTCCACAGCCCCGAGAGAGATGCTACTATCCACTATATAGATTACATTGTATAGATAAGGACACCGAGGCAGACACGGGAAGTGACTAATCCGGTCACCAATCAATCAACAGACATTTATTAGACTCCCGTGTGCTAAGAGTTTAGGATGCAAAAAGAGGCAAAAGGCAGCCGCCGTCCTCAGTCAGCTCAGTCTAACGGGGGAGGAGAGGCAACAAATGTATTCCAAGCCGATCGGTTGCTTGTTGTCCTTCGTTCTCCAAAAGGACCAAAAGGACTTCTCTGTTTCAGAGTCGAGGTACAGTGATTCCGACGGTGGCGGACCAGCCCCAGGTCAGGCACACATCGTCCCTGAGAACATCTGGGACCGGGGCTCCAAGTCTGCCCGTCTCGGATTTCTTTTGAGCGACTTCAGTTCTGGGCAGCTTGCAGAGCACAGCACCTTTTATGATGAAACACGTCTTGCGGGGTGGTCTGAGCCAGTGTCCCCCATGTCACATAAAGAGCAAAGTTATACAGTACAAATAAATTGGAGCCAACAGAGGGAAGGTGCTAGAAATAAGAGGTTTTTAGGGAAGGCTTCCAGTCAAAGATGGGATTTGAGTTGGGACTTTAAAAGGAAGCCAGAGAGGTTAATAGTCATGGAGAAGAATCCAGAACAGACTAAGCAGATGAAACTATGAAGTCCCTTTCATGAGGGGTGGGGATGGGGTGCCACAATGTGTGGCTTAATTCTGTTTTGTTCAGATACTTTTTAGGCCTTCAGGTAGTGAATTCTAGAAAGGACCAGATGCTCTGAATTCAATTCAACTCAACAAATATTTATTGAGAAAATCAAAGGTATGTGTCTGGCTCTTCATGGGAGAAAACCCCTAGGGAGTTTAGTAGGAAAAATTAAGACCTGTGAACAAATAATCTGTAGAATCATAAATGAGAGCTAGAAAGGGCCTGCAAAGTAATCTCGTCTAATCTCTTCTCTTTACAGAAGATGAAACTAAGGTTATGTAACTTGTCTGAGTTACATGAGAGTGAATATTTGAACCTGGGTTGTCTGACTCTGGAGCTAGGTCTCTTTTTGCTGCTGGATACTCTCGTTTTATGGTGAAAAAACCCTAATGCAAGAGATTATAGTAAGAAGAAGAAGATAGAGTAAGATAGGTAGAAAGAATGTGTTGCAAGGCTCACAGCAGGAAGGAATGGCATCAGATCTAGCAGGGGAACTCAGGAAAAAGAGAAGGAAACACTCCCCTAGAAGTTCTAATATTAAGCATTTTATCTGTTCCATGAGTTCACAAAAGAGACAATATGGCGCAAGAAAGAAAAGAAAAATCTTACTTTGGAAGATCTGGACTGACTCTGTGCTAACTGTTATATACTAGAGGGGAGGAGGAGACACAGAGAGAAAGAAGAAAAGAGAAGGGAAGGGAAGAAAAGAAGGAAGAGGAGAGGAGAAAAGACAAGACAAGGAAATGAAAGGGAAGGGAAAGAAGAAAGGGAAGTAAAGGAAGGGAAGGGAAGAGAAGGAAAGGAAAAGGAAAGCAAGGGAAGGGAAGGCAAGGAAAGGAAAAATGAGAGAGACAGAGACAGAGATAGAGAGCAGAGAGATAGAGACAGAGGGGGGGGAGGATTTTATTCTCCTCCTCTTGCCTAAGGGTTGGTTCTGGTGGTAGAACTAACACAGGAATCCATTAGAGGTACACTCACCTTATAACCACATAGGTAGCTCTTCAAACCTTGTGCTGTGTCTAAGAGTCAAGAGAACAAGATTCTAGTTCTGACTCTGCTAATAGAACCAGGTTCTGTATCCTTAGGCAGATCAGGACACATTTCTAGATTTCAGGTTCCCCCTATACAACATGGGGATGATGAAATAACATGATATTATCTGATTTAATAATAATATGACTTAAGAATTTGAAACCATACAACTAAAATCCTGATCCCTGGTCTCTTAGGCTAATGCCCTTTCCACTAGAATGCATTGTTCTCTCCTTGAAGGGTAGGTAAAGAATTGTGCCAGCAGGAAGGGATTTTTCATTTCTGGAAGAGCTCTCTCCCTTGTCCTGATTTTATAGCTCTTAATAATCCTGTATATATTTATTTTTATTGTTATTATATTACCCGCATTCTGTCTTATCTTTCCTTTCTAGACTATAAATACTTGAGATTAGGAAAGCTTTAGTCAGTTCCCAGGACCAAGAATTTTTTTGCATATATGCAAATACACAAAATATCTGTGATTTCCCTAACATTAATGATGTCCCATTATAGGATCTCTCTCTCCACCAGGGAAAATTATGGTGGACCTTAGAAGTTACTAGTTCAACTCTCTTTTTTACAGATGAGGAAACTGAGGTCCATAAGGGTTAAGTAACCTGCCCAAAGTCACATAGTGACACAAAGTGACATGTAAATAACAAAGCAGAACCAGATAACTCCTCAGGAGGTACCTGAAGCACACTGAAATTATCCTGGATCTCATCGATAGGAAGAGTCTGGTCTTTCTGATTTCTCTGTATATCATGAATGACCTTTTTTTACCTCACTGAAGGGTTTTTAGTTGGAAAAGGCAATAATAACCTGAACCACCTTTTGGGACCTAGTTCCAAACCTTTGTTTATATAAAGTCACAGAATTTATAACTTAGAGATAATTTTACAGGTAACTAAACTGAAGCCCAGAGGAGCTAAGTTATTTGCCTAAATTCACAGAGGATATAAAAAAGAAGAGACATTTGAACACAAGCCCTTTGATCCAAAGCCAGAATTGTTTCTCCTATACAGGAATGTCTTCTTCCATAGGGGAATTTTCCAGAGATCTCGGTCTGGAACTCTCCTCTTCATTTATCTTAATCTTTCACTTCTCATGCTTATTAATGTTTTTATCCTTCCTAAAATTAAACTGTACAGTCCATGAGAACAGAGCTTGTGTAAGATCTATTTCTATACCTCTTGCACCTGGTACAGTGCTTTGACACAACTAACTATTAATAAACATTGAATGAATGAGTGTATGAAAGTCCATTTATTAATTTATTAATGATTGTGTGCCACACAATTATTGTGTGCCAAGTACTGTTCCAACTGCTAGAAATACAAATAGAAAAAAAAGATTTAAATCTCAAGTTGCTGACACTCTAATTGAGAAAGGTCAGTTGGAAATGCCCCAGAGATGTTCCAGAACCATTTTGGAGAGCTGATTATTAAATTGTCAGCGTGAGCATTTATACTAGAGAAATCAGCAGTCACCTCAAATTATGGTTTAAGCTATTGTTTTGTTGATATTCTAGACCTAGAAAGTGTTAATAATGGAGAATAAATGTTTTACATGATTGTATATGCATAACCTATATCAAATTACTATTTGGGAAGGGGGTAGAGGGAAGGAAGGGAGGGAAAGAATTTGGCACTCAAAATTTAAAAAAAAATGAATAGTAACAATCATTTTTACTTGTATCTGAGGAAAATAAAATATTCAAAAATAATGCCAATTAAACTGAAAAGTGTATCTGCTGATGTTTTTGTTTATTTCTCCCCCAAAAAGATCTCAATTGTTAAGCTTTTACAATTTTATATCATATCAACTACAGACATCCTAAGGGTGCAGTGATGGGGTAGTTGGCAAGATTTGGGGGCACTTATGCTAAAAGGTCAGATAACAGTGATAAAAGTCTGCAGGATACAGAAGCAAGGCAAATGATAAAACTGGGAGGATCTTAGGAAATAATAGTAAGGAAGATCCTAAAGTCTGATGGTCCTCCATCTCAGAAAGAAAAGAATTAATAATTCCCATTTCATTCAAGGAATCCTAAGAAGACAAGTGAGATGGATTCTAAGATAGTCTAGAGCAGAACAACAGAGCAAAAAAAGAAACAACATCTTCCCCTCTAGCCTATGGGTCTTCCATCCCTTGGCTATTAACAGAGGTGATTTTGTGGGCCCAAATTGTTATACTACTACTACAACACTACTACTACTACTACTACTACTACTACTACTACTACTACTACTACTACTACTACTACTACTACTACTACTACTACTACTACTACTATTACCACTACTACTTCTCCTCCTCCTCCTATTATTCCTCCTTCTACCATAACTATAGATAGATAGGTAAAGTAATTAATGAACAAATGAATGAATGAATAATGACCTTGAGAATTCAAATAAATTGTACTGGAACTGGAGCATTATCAGAAACTAAACTGCAGCTGATAATTGTCTGGCTACTATCTTGATCCATAAATATTTTGAAAAGGTATTTTAATTGATTTTGCCACACTAAATCCTCAAAATATCCAACGTATGGGAATAAAAAAACTTCAAAATATAGTGCCTAAATAGAAGAAATCAAAATTATGTGGCAATAGGATGAGGCATAAAACATCCTTATTATATTGCTGGAATTGTCCCAAAGATGCTTTCAATGAGCCTGCAAAAAAAAAAAAAAAATGAGCTTACATCCCAGTACTTTTATCCAATCATCAAAACAATCAGTCACTTTAGCCATCTGCACAATGCTTCACAGAATATGAAATATAAAAGAATGATAGCAGCAGAGCACTTGTCTAGGACCATTTCTAACTAACTCCAAAGACAAGATGAGAACAAGAAAACAACCATACCATTTGCATAGAGCTGTAAAGAGTTGGCTAGCCTAGCCTTTACATCTTTCCAGGATGAGAACTGGTACCTTCAGCAGGACTTTGAGGACCTGTAACTCATCACTTGTTGTTCTAAAGTTGGGTCAGCACAACCTGTGAATCTGCCTTACCTAAAGGAACAATGAAAGGCTGAGGTGGTGGCTGCCCCAAAAAAGTCTAGGGAATCCTAGATCCAACCAAAATGGAACACTTAGAATACAGTACAACATTGTTGTTCATCATTTCTTCGTGATTCCGTTTGGGATTTTCTTGGCAAAGATAGTGGAGAGGTTTACCATTTCTACAAATGAGGAACAGGAGACAAACAGAGTTATGTGCCATTCCCAGCTAGTGAATACTAGCGATCAGATTTGAACTCAGGAATCTTTATGACTTCAAGCCTAACACTATCCACTGAACCACCTAGGTGCCCCAATAGTATGCTAAACAGAATCATAAGAACTTTAGAGTCAGAGAGTTAGAATTAGAAAACATAACAATGATTCTAAAGGGACCATAGAAAGTATTCTAGTATAATCCCTTTATTTTACTGGGAGAAAATGAGACCCAGGAAGATCAAATTATTTACCTAAATGTCACATGACTTCTAAATGGCAGAGGCAAGTCAAAAGATAGGACCTCTAAAAGGAATTTCACCCATCTTTGTTTCTTGCTTTCAGGTTACTGAATTGACCATTCAGGAATCCTGGCTGTGGCACTACTGAACTTTATTCTCTCTCTCTCTCTCTCTCTCTCTCTCTCTCTCTCTCTCTCTCTCTCTCTCTCTCTCTCTCTCTCTCTCTCTCTTAGTTGGTGAATAAGTGACTTGCCTAGGATCACAGTTAGCATGTGTCTGAGATCAGATTTGAACTCAGGTCTTCCTGACTTTAGGGTTGTGCTCTACCCACTGCACCATCTAGCTGCCCCTGAACTTTATCCTCTTGAAAACCCTTTCCAGTTCTGACATTCTGTGTGTTTGGTTGGGGTGACATACCTGGATTCCCTCTCCGATGCTTCATTTCATATTGGTCTTCCTTGCTAAATCATGTGGCATGTGGTTGATGGGACAGGCTAGACATCAGAGGTGTTGTGGGAAAGGCCAGAGTAAGGGACTTTAGATTGGGATAGATATTCCTTCAAATCACTTTTGTGCTGTTTTTTGTCTTATCTTGTACAGAATAATAATTTAATAATCTTTGTTGAGTTAAATAACAATCCCAGCTCTGACATGCTACTAATGACTGTGCCTTGTTTGTAAATCAGGGATGATTATACCTTCATTACCCATCTCACTTGGTTGAGGTGATGATGATACTTTGTAAACTTTGATAATGTATATACAAATGGCTGGTGTTGTTTCTTCTTATGAATATTTCCCAAGGCAGTAGTATGAACACTGATACTGAGTTTCTCTGGGCCAGGACTTCTCTTGTCCCTAAATCCAATCACAGTGTGGTTTAGTAGAAACCTTCAGTTTGAAAGTTGTCTCTTCTTCTCAATTTGGAACTATGCCCAAAGGGCATATCCCTTGATCCAGCAGTGTCTCTGTTGGTTCTATATCCCAAAGATGTCATTTAAAAAGGGAAAAAGGACCTATTTGTGCAAAAATGTTTGTGGCAGCCCTTTTTGTGGTGGCAAGGAACTGGAAACTGAGTGAATGCCCATCAGCTGGAGAATGGATGAGTAAATTATGGTATATGAATGTTATGGAATATTATTGTTCTGTAAGAAATGACCAACAGGATCAATACAGAGAGGCTTGGAGAGACTTACATGAACTGATGCTGAGTGAGATGAGCAGAACCAGGAGATTATTATACATGGCAACAAGAAGATTATACAATGAACAATTCTGATGGATGTGGCTGTTTTCAACAGTGAGGTGATTCAGTCCAGTTCAATATGATGGAGAGAGCCGTGTTCACCCAGAGAAAGGATTGTAGGAACTGAGTATGGATCACAACATAGTATTTTCACTTTTTTGTTGTGATTTGCTTACTTTTTGTTTTCTTTCTCATTTTTCCCCTTTTTAATCTGATTATTGTGCAGCATGATAATTGTGCATATATGTATAGAAGAATTGCACATGTTTAACATATATTGGATTTAGATGTTGCTGGGTAGGGGAGGGAATGGGGGAGAGGAAAGAAAAAATGGAAACACAAGGTTTTGCAAGGGTGAAATTATCTATGCACATGTTTTGAAAATAAAAAGCTTTAATAAAAAAAAACAGAAAAAAAGAAAACTCCAAATGAGGTAAAAAAAAAAGTTGACTTCTGTGTGCTACCTGTGTAACTTTGGACAAGTTACACCACTCTGTGCCTCAGTTTCCCCACTTGTAAAATAACATTGAGCAAGATGGCTTTTAAGATTTCTTCCAGCTCTAAATCAAGGCTCTATAAATTATGATGGCTTTTTCCAGTCTTATCAAATGTCAGGTGTTGTTTAGAGGAAGAAAATACTAAGAGAATATTTTCCAGATAAAATAAGTTACTATCCTCAAAGCTTTTCCATAGACATTACTCCATTCTCTTAATCTCCCTGAGGATGCTAGTAGCACAGTAAATAAATGGGCCTGAAGTCAGGAAGATGTTGTTGTCCAAAAATGGATTTTTATTGGCAAAAATATTGGAGTGATTTGTCCTTTCCATCTCTATTTCATTTTACATATAAGGAAACATAAGACAAACCAGGTTAAGTGGCTTGCCCAGGCCATGTAGCTAAGTAAGTATCTGAGGTCAGATTAGAATTTCCTGATTGAAGATCTGGCAGTCTATCCACTGCACCACCTCAGGAAGAACGAATTGAAATATGACTTCAGAAACAACTAACTGTGGAAACCTTTCTATCTATAGAAACAAGGCTAAAATAATAAAATAATTAGGGGGATAAGGGATAAAAAAAATAATAATAATACTTCCCAGAGTTGTTGTGAAAATCAAATCAAACAGTATTGTAAAGTATTTAGCAATAGTAGGAGCTTGATAAATGCTTGCTTTCCTTCTTCCTTCCTGAAAAGCTCTCATTCTCAAAATCTGGTGGTAAAGGCCGATAGTCCCTACTATAGCTAAGATCAACAGATCTCAGGCCTGGGGATTCAGAGTTGCAGAAGGGCTGAAAAGCACTGGGTATCTGTATTAAGTCTAACATCAATATGGCAGATTTACAAGAGTGGGGTTTGCCCTACACACAATCCCTCAGCTCATTCCAAACCAGTCTCTCTGGATTCCGGAAAACCAGATGATGAAACCTCTAGATTCATCCTGATCTCTAAACTGCTATCTCTCATTGTCTATAGAATATTTCCACCTGGACATACCATACCTGGACATTCCCCATAAATGAGGGCAGAGTGGAAAATGGCACAGTTTCTATACCCACAGAGCCTATAGCTAGTGGGAGAAGACAGTTTCACAGATAACAACAGCATTTAATGACTAATTCATGAGAAAACTGTAAATGTGAAATATTACATGATGAGAGAGAGAGAAGGGCTTTATTAAGTGTGGGGAAAATTATTGAGAACTTCATTGGCAAAAGTAGCATTTGAGTTGAGAATTAAAAGGATGAATATAAGTTCAATAGGCAATGATGGGAGGAACACATTCTAGACTTAGCATAAATTATAAGAAAAACAGTGTATTTTAAGATAGTATAGGCCAATTTTCTTAAAATACAGAATGCCTTAGCGGGGGAAGGGTACAGTTACAAATGGAAAGGAAGAGGAATGGAAAGGAGTTACAGAATGAAATAGAAAAATAAATAAATAAATAAATACCAGAATGGAAGTTCACAAAGCTAAAAATGAAAATACTGTAAAAAATATCTAAGTAAAACAAAAAAGAAGAGATAAAAGAAATAGTGTCATTATGAAGGGTAAACTGCAGACCAATCAGTTCTTTTGATTGAGAAAAATACCTATTGGCACTATCTGTGTTATATTATAATTTTCTTAATTTTGTTAAATATTTCTCAATTACATCTGAATCTGATTACCCTCATTCAGGAGCACTGTGAGCAGAGGCCATCCTTCATGTTAGGCAGTTCTCATCTAGACCATCCTCTGCTCTTAAAAATTAGAAAAATGAAACCTAGAAAGAACTCAAGTGATTTGCAGATCATACAAGTAGCACATAGGCAAACCAAGATTTAAACCCAGGTTTGAAACCATTGATCTATTCCCTCCACTATGCTATCAGAGATTTAATAAAATACTTATTTGTTCTGTGGAGTACAGACTCTTCGAGTATGGCAGATAATAAAAGAGTTCACTGCAATTGTGACTAATAAATGTGAAAAGAGTGAGAGAGCTATAGTCTATGGTCATCAAGGCCGGTTCCTGAAGGAGGTAGAATTTGAACAAAAAAGTGGACCTTTTTCTGGCCCAAAATTCTGTGAGTTATGTCTGGCAGCAGGTAAGAAGTTGGGCAGCATTTCAGGTGTGTGGGAGCAAGTGAAGAGAGCTGACACCAGAGGGGGAGGTGCCATTCATTCCTAAGCCCATTTTGACTCCAAGGCAGTGGTCAGTCTGAACAACCTTTGCCCTCTACAAATCTGAATTTCCCTTTTGTCTTATAGGTCTTGCTACTGGATCCAGAGAGGTTTCCTGCAGTTTGACTTCCAAGGTTACATTCTGGAAAACAAGTTAAAGACACGGTCCTTCCACATGTGCAAAAATGTTTGTGGTAGCTCTTTTTGTAGTGATAAGGAACTGGAAACAGAGTGGATGTTCATCAGTTGGAGAATGGCTGGATACGTTATGGCATGTGAATGTTATGGAATATTATTGCTCTGAAAGAAATGACCAGCATGATGATTTCATACAATATAAATGGGAGAAAATCTCAGAGAAGACACTAGGAGAAATAGGGAGTCCTCTTCTCTGCAAAAGAAGGACCTCTTACAGAAAGTTGGATTTAAGCTATCTTGAAGGAAATCAGGGAAGATAAAATGTAAAAGAAAAGGAGATAGGATGTGGAAGGGAAGGAAAGAGAAAGAAAGAGTGAGAGAGACAGAGAAAGATGAAGAGAGAGACAGAGAGACAAGGAGACAGAAAAGCAGACAGAGACAGAAAGAGATGTCTGTCTGGAGAGAGACAGTGAAATAAAGACAGAGAGAGCAAGAGAATATTCCAGACATAGCATCTTATAAATGTTAGTGTTAGAAGGAAACTAGAACATGGAGTATTTGAAATGAATGGGGCCTTAGCACATAAAATATTGAAGGGAGAGTAAATCATGGAATGTCAGAGTTAGCAAGAACCTTACAGTATGAAACAGTACATGTAGAAAGGACCTTAGAATGGAAAATTCATGGTAAAGGGAACCTTAGAACATAAAAGATTAGAAGTGGAAAAGAATTAAGAATGTGAAATGTTAGCATTGTACCTTAACATTTCTAAAAATCCTATTAAAATATTAAATCAAATTATATTATTCAATTATATTAAATAAAAGTGTCAATATGTCAAAATTTAAAGAGGTCTTTAAAAACTGAAAGGGACCCAGGAATATTGAATGCTAGAACTAAAAGAAACCTTAGAATAAAAAGTGTTAGAAAACAGAAAGTTAACAAGTTAATACTACCTTATGTGTCCTATAGACTAAGTCATGGTCCTATGCTATACAGACACTCTCCCTGAAGCATTATTAGCAAGGCAGCAATCCATTTTCATCTTGAACACTTCCAGTATAAAAGTGCCCTTCAGGAGGCAGCCAGTCTCATAGTTGGCCACCTCTGATTGCTTAAAAGTATTTCTTTAAAAATCACAGAGTGCCAAATGAGACTAATTCCCTCATGTGCATGGAGCTTTTAAAAATTAATGGCTAGGTAAAATGAGATGAGTAGGTCTCAATAGATAATTGAGTTTCATCTTGAATCTTGTTTGATTAATTGGAGGGAGATGTTGTTTCCTCTGAACCCAAGAGAAAACCTGATCCAGCCCAGCTTTTCTGAAAGACAGAATCAAAGAAATAAGGAACTCCTCTCCTGGGAGAATGTAGATTCATAGAATCAAAAATTTGAACTGGAAAAGATGTAATAGGCCATCTAATCCAAAATGTCTTAAATTGTGGATTACAATCCCATGGGGATTGTCATGTAACGGAATGAGGGGTCATGAAATTTTGATTTATTATCAGCAAATGTTTGATTTATATCTCTGTTTTGTATACCTATAAACCCAGAGTTGTGTAAAAATTTCTTGGGTGAAAAGGGGTTGTGAGTAGAAAGTTTAAGAAACTCTGATCTAATCCAGTCCTCTTATAGATGAGGAAATTGAGGAGAGAAGGGACTTTTTTTCACAGTTCTCTTATTAATATGCTACCTAGATTTTCTTGATCTTTATTTCACCAACAGTTACATGAGATTAATGAGGTTTTTTTGTTAGGTATTTGTAAAGCCCTTTTAAATCCTTGACTGAATCATCTCACAATTCCTTCATTTCACAATTATCCACAAAACTGAAGGAAATCTAAAGAATGGATCATTGGAATTCAGATGCATCCTGCTTTCAACTGCATTGTCATAAAATTCAGTTAATTGAAAGTCTGTTGAAAGTCAATAGAAATCAATGTCAATGCTAACATCAGGATTCAAAAAAATCAATTTCACAAGTATAAGATAGAATGAAATAATAGTTCATCTGAAGAAGAAGAAAAAATCTTGTGGTTTTGTAGAATCAAAGTTCAATAGGTCAATAGTGTGATATATCAACATAAAAAAAAAACTAGTGAGAGATGTGGAGGGAAGAGGAGGCAAATATTGGCATAGAAAACCATAAATTAACATGGTCCATATTGTACTATATTTTTATTCATTTTGTTAAATATTTTCCCATTATATTTTAATCTAGTTCTGACTTTGGTCCATGTTTAATAATTGTGACTACTCATCAATGAAATCTGTGTGGTAGGCTAATAATAAACACTCCTAGAAAGAACATACATTCACACCCATGCACACTAAAAAATGGGTGCTCTATTGATGCATGAACTTTTTTGCTCTCTTTTTGTCCTTTTAAAAAAATCTGTCAATCCCCTTGGAAAGGAGAATTCATGGAATGCACCATATCTTTGTGAGGAAGAGTTTATGCAATCATGTTTATGGAATTCTACAGTTATAGGACCTTTGGACAAAAAGAGACCTTAGAGATCAATTACCCTAATATTTCCATCTGTTCCGGGGCCCTCTTTGATTCTATCTCTGTGGTCTCTGTCCCCCTTGGTGAGCTCATCAACCAGCTCCCTCTTATCTGTAGTACCTATAATTGGCACCTTGGTAGTCACTCCAAAACCTAGATAATGACAGCTACCTGCCTTTCCCCTCCCATATCAGTCCCTGGCTATTGTGACTTTCTCCTGGTTGCCCCACTCCAAGGGCACCTGTCTACCTACTGTGTTTTCTATCTGATCAGTCACATTGCACTCTTGTAGGAGTCTCAAAAAAATTAAATAAAATACAACCCTTTCCCTCAAGGAGCTTATACTCTAGTTAGAGAAATTGGAGAAATATATAAAGAGAAGTAATATCTATTTAGTCCCATATATATATGTGCATACATATATACACTTATTCACTTACATATATAATATACATAAATATGTGAATTTGAATTTCAGAATTGGAAGCAACCTGAAAGGTCATTTAGTGCAATGCCCACCACATTCCAGCTTTGAGACTTCCCAGCTCTGTGTATATGGGATAAACACTCACATCTCTGAACCTTGGTTTTTTGATCTGTACAATGGGACAAATAAGACTGGTCTCCCCTATCTCCAGGTCGTTGTGAAGAAAACACTTTATAAATCTTATAGCACTATGGCAATATGAGTTATTGTTCACTATTGTATTGAATTGAAAGAGAAGGCATTTTGAAGGGAAGGAATGAGAAAAAGTAAAGGGAAGGGGAGAAGAGAAAGAAAAAGTGAGTCAAGAAAAAGGAAGGGGAAAAAAGTGGGGAAGAGAAAGAAGGAAAGGAAAGGGGATGGGGAAAAGGGAAAGGAAAGTCAAGAAAATAGAGAGGGAAAGGAATGGGGAAGAAAAGGAAGGAGAAAAAAGGAAAGGACAGAGGTAAGAGGTAAAATGATTAGGAAAAAGTAAAGGGAAAAATGAAAGAAAGGAGAAAGAAAGGAAGAGGAGGACCCCAAAGAGAAGTTTCAGATCCTACTAGATTTTGTTATTGGCAGAACTCTTTCAGTAAGTGAGGAGATGGATCAAATTCTGCCTGCTTGTGGCAGGGAGGGCCACAGACCCCAGCGAGCAGAGTCAGATGGACAGTTGGCAGGGTGTCCCTCTGCAGTTGCTATAAACAAAACTACACAACATCAGCCTCTTTTTACAAGAAAGGGAACACTGCCTGGACAGACATACAGTGAGATTGCCTTTGGGAGTGGAGTTTGCTTTCCAAATGGGAAGGATCTAATTTCCTTAAGCCAGTGAGACCCCTGAGCTCTCTCCTTAGTTACTAAATCCTTGGGGCCTTAGAGAGCCAAGCATGGCAGCTGTGGGGCTTGGAAAAACTCTCTGCTCTCCCTCTCATGCAAGACAGAGGGATAATAATTGACTAGCCCATTTACATGGAAGGATTGAAAGCCTACTATGCGCCAGTCTTGGGCAGTGCTCTAGTGTTTCCAAAGATCTGTACTTTCTTCCAAAAGGACTCTTCTTCCCCCAGAGCAGATCAAAGAGACTTTCCAATTCACTTTTGTGTTAATTAGTCGTTCAAATATAACAGTGCATAAAGTATTGGACTTGAAGTCAGGAAAACTCAGACACTTATTAGCTAGTGAAGTGAAAGACTGACTCAAGGATTGAAAAGCTTTCCTAACTAATCCAACCATTGGAACTCTGACCAAAGGTCTATCAAACTGTGCAAACCTCTTGATCCAGCAGTGTTCCTATTGGGTCTTATCCCAAAGAGATCATAAAGGAGGGAAAGGGACCCACACATGCAAAAAATTGTTTCCTCATCTGTAAGATCAGTGGATGGATTGCATCATCTGGGAGATCTCTTTAGACATTAGGTCCATGTGGAGGCACAGCTGAGGTACTCTAGGGACTCTGCAAACCTCAAAGTACCACGTAAATGTGATGAGGGAAAAAAGGCAGCCCTTTTTGTTGTGGCAAGGAACTGGAAACTGAGTGGATGCCCATCAGTTGGAGAATAGCTGAGTTCTGGTATATTTATATATTATATTTATATAAGTTCTGGTATATTTATGGAATATTATTGTTCGGTAAGAAATTACCAGCAGGACGATTTCAGAGAGGCCTGGAGAGACTTACAGGAACTGATGTTGAGTGAAATGAGAAGAATCAGAAGATTATTGTACACAACAACAACAATACTATATGATGATCAATTCTGATGGACATGGCTCTCAACAATGAGATGATTCAGGCCAGTTGCAATGGTCTTGTGATGAAGAGAACCATCTCTACCCAGAGAGAGGACTATGGGGACTGAGTGTGGATTATAGCATAGTATTATCACTCTTTTTATTGTTGTTTGCTTGCATTTTGTTTTCTTTCTCATTTTTTTTTCCTTTTTGATCTGATTTTTCTTGTGCAGCATGATAATTGTGGGAAAATGCATAGAAGAATTGCACATGTTTAACATATATTGGATTACTTGCCATCTAGGGGAAGGGATGGGGAAAATGGAGAGAAAAAATTTGGAACACAAAGTTTTGCAAGAGTGAATGTTTAAAATTATATATGTGTTTTGAAAATAAAAAGCTTTAATTTTAATTACAGGAAAGCTTTCCTATCAGAATCCAGATTGGTTCTTGGGATGGAGCCTGAGCTCCAAGTGGGGAAAAAGGCAAACTCTAGGATCCTTAGTACTCAAGGTCACCACCATTCTGAGACAGGCATCTGAGCTAGGATGTAATCCTGATTCCTCTTCTTTCTGGTTGCTGTAACAGAAAGACCCTGCAAGATGGAGTGTAGAACTTAGCTCTAGTCTTCATTGGACATCAACATTTACTTGCTATGTGGCTTTGGAGCAAATTCCTTCAACTTTCTGGGATTCAGTTGTGCCATTAGTGACTGGGATCTAGTCCACCTCTGCCCATTAGATGCAGTTCTGGGGATTTTGTACATTCAGAATGATCTCTATAATATTTATATTGATATACTATGATAAGGAATCCAGATTCAGAGTTGACAGAGACCTTACAAGTCATCTAGCATCCTCTCCTCATTTTACAGATAGGGAAACAGATCTAGAAAGGCAAACTATCTCTCCTGGAGGCACACAGGCAGTTTAGTGGTCCAGTGGGGATACAGACTTCTCCTCCTGGTCTTTTGACTTAAAATTCAAAGTTCTTCCCAAAGTCTCTTGCTGCCTTTTCTCTGTTCTTGCCTCTCCCTGAAATACTCATGTACATATCTTCTAATCTCTCAGATCAAGAATAGTGTCCAGGATTGTCACAATCAGGAGGAATTGCAGGAACCATCTCATCTAACCCCTTATTTACAGGTGGGGAAAGGAGGAAAAGTTTGTTCTTGGTCACCGATGTCTCCTGATTCTCCAGTACACTATGAATAAATGGACTTGGGTCTGTATCTGGACTGACATTTATATGGTACTTTGAGGTTTGCAAAGTCCCTAGAGTATCTCAGCTGAGTCTCAACATGGACCTAATGTCTAAAGGGATTTCCCAGATCATGCAATCCATCCACCTGATCTTACAGATGAGGAACTGGAATCCAGAGAAGTTAGGGAAGAGTCAGGAGTATCTGACTCCAG
Organism: Sminthopsis crassicaudata; assembly: GCF_048593235.1. Lineage (NCBI taxonomy): Eukaryota > Metazoa > Chordata > Mammalia > Dasyuromorphia > Dasyuridae > Sminthopsis > Sminthopsis crassicaudata. The sequence continues at coordinate 699,653,667 of NC_133617.1, forward strand.
AGCCAATGATTCATCCACCATGGAACAGTCTAAATACATGGATTGGCTGCTCTTCAACTCTATATCATGACTCTTGCTTCCACTACTATATAACTCATCCAGCCATGGCCCAGGTTCATGCCCCTGGGTCAAGTCTAAGAGCCATAGGTCAAGAGAATGCGGGGTCCCTCCCTGGTCTCCACTGTTGGAGAATAGAGAAGAACAGGATTATTGTTGTTTGTTCTTTGATCTTGAAGAGGACCATGTTATCAGGGAGGTGATATCATGACATGCAAGTGAATTAGATTTAAGTAAAGAAGGGCTAGGTAAGGTCACCTGCCTCACTTTACTCTCCAGAGCCATCTGGATCCAGTGGCCAGATATAGATCCGGATGACTGGAAATGGTCTTGGATGCAGGGGGAGGCCTTGGCCTTTTAAAGATAAAGTCTCAAGTTAACTGAGGCAATGCCCATTCAATAATTAAGGCTGGGTGAAAAACAAAATGAGACTAATAGAAAAGTAAATGAGGATGAAAGAGGAAGCTCTGATGTATTAAATTCTCTTCTGTATTCTAAGGCTCTTGTGTCCACTGCTGCCTGTGCCATTATTCTGTGAGATAATTAATGCATTTGTTATTATCATTCCCATTTTAGAGGTGAAGAAACTGAGCAAAAGTGTGCTAGTAAATATTTAACAGTTTTTTTAATGCATCCACAGGGGTAACTAGATGGTACAGTAGTTAGAGCATTGATCCTGGAATCAGGAAGACCTGAGATCAAAGATTGACACTTACTAGCTGTGTGTCCCTGGATAAGTCACTTAACCCTAATTCACTCTCTCCCCTCAAAAATGTGTCTGTATGTATATATGTGTGTGTATATATATATGTATGTATAGGTATGTATAGGTATATATATATATATATATATATATATGTATATATATATATATATATATATATATATACATATATATATATATATATATACACATCATACTTAAATTTAAATTGAGTCATTGGCATTTTCTCCATCACTTTCTTAAGTCTAAACAATCAACAAAACAATAAATCAAGCTTTGACTTGTAGCCTTTGCTTATTTTTAAGTTGTAAATGCTCACATTGAGAATCTAACAGCAGGCTCTCCCAAGGTTCAAATTGGCTCCAACACACCCTTGAACCTAAGGCTCAGGATGGTGGTTAGCAGTCTGTCCTGTGATCACACCAGTGTGTTTCAGGGGAAGATATGCATCCAATTCTTCCTCACTCCAGGCCCAGGGCTCTATCTGCTAGGCCCTGCTTGTGGGAGACTAACAAGGCCACAGATGACAGTTCTCTCGCCCTAATGAAATGCAGCTTTCCCGTTCAAAGGCCCATTCTTCATCTCAGGCTGCCCAGGAGGATGACACTTCAGAAAGAATTCCATCTGGTTACATTTAGGATGTTGAAAAATGTCCAGGTTAAGAATATTCTCAGTGGCAATGAATGGGAGGAGGAGTCCTCCACTTTGAGCTTTTGCAGGACCATATGGGGCTTCTGCCTCATGCTCCCCCTTCTTTCCTCCTTTGCTCTGTTGCCAATAAGTTCTCTCTCATCCGATAATCACCCACGAACTTACCTGTCCGCAGATGTGTGGTGTCTCTCCAGTAATAGCAACAATAATTAGCATTTATAGAGTACTTTGCAGAGATAATCTCATTTGACAACTACCTTGAAAAGTAGATGCTATTTTTATCCTCATTTTACTGATGAGAAAACAAAGGCAAAGAAACTAAGTTATCTTCCCTGGGCAAAAGTTTTCCCATAGAGTTTCTCCATCACCAAGAAGCTGTAACCTCGGTAAGTTTTCACTTTCTGGTCCTCATTGTTCTTATCTGTGAAGGAGAAGCTTGGACAAGTTGGCTTCTAAGGCGTGACCCTTCCAGGTGAAATTTATGTGATTTGACTTTACCTGTATTGGCACTTATGTCCTAAAGGCTTATGACTTTAGGAGTGTTCAGTATTACTCCAGCCTCCAGAGAAAATCTATTTGACTTTCCAAATCCAGCCCCAACAAGCAACATCTGCCTTCCCCCAAGGTCAGGTGCTGAGCCCAAATAGAGATGTATATCTTAGGGCACTAGGGCTGTTCCTTTGAAAACCCTTGTGTACCTTTTAATGTTTGCAAAGTGTTCTTTGGTTAGCTTCTTTCCAAGAACCAGTGGTACCCTGAACTTTCTGGAGGCCTCCCAAATCTTTGGCATGGCCCCTAATCAACATGGAGTCCTTCAAACCAGGCAGGGACTGCCTGTGATCTGGTACAAGGAGATGGCCTAACTAAAGCATCTTACCATTGTAGCCTGAGAGTTTCCTGAGGCAGACTGAATCCAAGCCCCTTATCCTGGGCATAGGTTATCTAGTCATGGAATTCAAGGTTTCCAAGATTTTGAGGGCACAAACTCCCAGATTATTAGATTCTAATGAGAAGAGAGTATAAGAGCATAGATTAAAAGCAAGTTATGGGTTTTTTTTACCATAATATGAACAGTCATAGAAAGTCAGATGAGCCAGGTTTGAATCTCAACCCATTACTTCCTACCTGTGAGATATGTTCAAGTCAAATCACCTTCTTTCGACCTCGTTTTACATATATAAAATCAATAAGTTAGTCTATATTACCTACAAGTTTGGACAAGGTACTTTTCTATCTCTACCAGTTTCAGTTTCATGTATCTTTTAATACCCCTGATATCCTTTAATACTAGTACCTTTTCTCCAGTGACAACCTCCCATTTATCTTGTCTCTATCTTGTGTGCACAAAGAAATTTATGTTTTCTCCCTTTGTGAACTGAGCTCTTTGAAAGCATGAACTGTCTTTTGAACTTTTTTGTATCCAGGGAGCTTAATCAAATGCTCAGTGTAGAGTAGGTACTTAATAAATGTTTGATGTCTCTATGTCTTTCAAGATCCTGGAGATTCCTATTTGAATCACAGAAACCCTTAGGAGGGCAATATACCTACACCTGCAATCAGCCTAGGTATGGTGGTTAGGTACTGGATGACTGCTATGTTAGGGCTTATTCATTGAGTTGGTCCAGGATTTCAGGATGAATGCTTACCCCCATTCACCATATCTCCTAGAAATTATAGCACAGCAAACTCCTAAACATCTGATTCTGGAAACAAGGGGACCTTTTATCAGGCTTTTAGAATATAAATATAATAGATAGATATAAATGTAATATAAATGTAACACATATTTATATTTCTAATATTTATTTTATATTATATATCATCTGTATATATAATTTAAAATAATAAATTATAGAAATATAATAGAAAATGTCAGAAAACTTACCTGCTTGGTTTTGGGCAAATCATTCAGGGGATCAAGAAGTTTAGAGCTGGAAGGAACCTGAGAGACAATCTAGCCCAACACTTTCTAAGAATATAGCTAGAATCTAAATCCAAGCTATTTGATTTCCATTCAAGGGTTCTTACCATTGTCCCAAGTTTCCTCCCTTAGCAACCCACTATAAAATAAGGAGGTTGATTGAAATGATTCCTAAGTTCCTTCCAGTTCTAACAGTCTAGGTTCCAAGATTCTTCCCTAACGCTAGCATTCTAGCTAGCACATGGAGGTCAGGGGGAAATAATTTCTTGAGATATAAGGACTCTGAAGGAAATTGATAAGAAGTAAGACTGGAAAGAGAGATTGTGGAGTCAGATTGTGGACAGTTTTAAATTCTGGGATGAAGGAAACTATATTTCATTTCATTCTTAGAACCCATTCAGCTCTGTCAGCTTGTGATTCTATGATTTAAGGAAAAAATGGAAAACTGTAAAGACAAGGGGAATGTAGGGCAACTGGCCTAAAAAGCATAGTATTAGACTGGACTATACCGGTGACTCCCATCACCACTTCAAAAAACCTTCTTTTACTTCCACTCCCCATAATTATCTGAATTATTCACTTTGCTTTTTAATATAACCTGAAATTCTACTATGAGAAATTAATTTGTGTTAACAAGTGTCCTCTTGAATTGGAAATTGAGTGGGTGCCCATCAGTTAGGGAATGGCTGAATAAATTATGGTATATAAATATAATGGAACATTAGGAAACAATGAGCAGGCTGATTTTAGAAAAGCCTCAAAGGATTTACATTGAATTAATGCTGAGTGAAGTGAGCAAAACCAAGAGAACATTATATAGAGCAATAAGATTATGTGATAAGCAACTGAGATGGAAAGTGCCATCCACATCCAGACAGAAGGTTATGTGGACTAAAAGTGGATCAAAATATCGTGTTTGAGCATTAGGCTCCTCACATAGATACTTCATTTCCCATCTCCATGCTTTTGCACTTTCTCTTCCCATTCCTGGAATACTCTGCCTCCTCATTTTTATCTCTTAGTTTCTCTGACTTCCTTCAAAACCCACCTTTTGCAGGAGACCTTTCCCAGTTCCTTCTGCTCTTCCCCCAGCTTCTAGGGCCTTTTGCTGTGAGATTATCTTTCCTTTATATCTCTTATGTATTTAGTTGTTTACTCTTCCCCATTGGACTGTGAACTCATTGAAGGCAAACACTATTTTTGCTTTTCTTTGCATTCTTAACACTTAGCACAATTTCTGGCCATTGTTCAGTAACTTTTCAGCTACATTTGACTCTTTATGACTCCATGTGGGACAGACACTGAACTGGTTTGCTGTTTCTTTATCCAGCACATTTCACACATGAGGAAACTGAGGAACAAAGAGTCAAATTATTTGCCTATAGCCATACAGTTGGTAAGTATCTGAGGAAGGGTTTGAACTCAAGTCTTTCTGATTCTGTCTAGTTCTCTCTCCACTACACTACCTGGCTCTTTCAAATAAATAAGTTTCTTTCAACAGATTATGTACAGGTGACCAGTTCTGTTTGAGAACAAGCCAAATTTGGGGTTGCATAAATTGAGGAGCAAATAATTCAATATTTATTGCAAAGTTTGACCAGTCAAAATAATGGTATTGTTCTTGCTTTCCTTAAAACAGCCCTCTGAAGTAAGCAGTAGAAGGATTACCACTGTCATTTTACAGGTAAGGAAACTGAGGTTCAAAGAGGATGCAGTGAGTTTTTAAGATTCAAGATGTTGTCTTCCAAGCCCAGGACTCCTTGCTGAGGATCTTTACCTGATCAATCACTTATTGAGAATTCTTCTTGGCATTGGACAAGGTGACCTCTGAGGTTCCTTTCAATTGTGAAATTCTGTGACTTTGAAAAAGCTTTCATTGATTGTTTTTTGTTGTTGTTTTGCTCTTTTAAATTGGTACTTCCCATTCTCATTCCCTTTCTCTTCATTCTCCAGAGTTGCCAGCCTAACCCAGTCCTTGTTACTTGTATCTGGATCGTGACAATTTAATAAGATGGGTAATAATAATCATATTTCACATTTATATGAAACTTTGAGGTTTGGAGCATTTTAAATATTTTCCCAGAAAGAAAATAAATAAGCATATGCATATGTATACACATACATACATATATAAAATATATATATATGTAATATGGCTGTGTGTGTATGTTTACACATGTACCAGGTACTGTGCTATTGTTTTTTTCAGTCACATCCAAGTCTTTTTTTTTTCCTGGAAGGGAAGTGAATAAACATATGCATATACATACATATTTAATAGGTGTATATAATATATGTGTGTATGTATATGTACATATGTGTATATATGAATATATATATAAATAATATAGATGTGTGTGTGTATATATATATAAACTACTATGTGCCAAGCATTGTGCTATTGTTTTGTCCCAGTCTTTGTAACTCCATTTAGGGTTTTCTTGACAGAGATACTGGAGGGTTTGACATGTCTTTCTCCAGCTCATTTTACAGAGGAGGAAGCTGAGGCAAACAGGGTTAAGTGACTTGCCCAGGATCACTCAGCTAATCAGTATCTGAGACCAGACTCAGAAAATGACTTCCTGACTTCCTGACTTCAGGCTTAGTACTCAATCCTCTGTACCACTTGGTTGCCCAAAGTTCTAATTACTTTGCAAACAGCCTCTCATTTGATCCTCCCAACAACCCTTTGGGGGAAGTTCTGCGACTATACTCCTATAGTTGGGCAAACTATAACTGACATTGACTTGCTCACAGTCACACACACAGTGAGTGTCCAAGGTCAGATTTGAACTCAGGTCTCAAGACCTGGGCTCTATCCACTCCATCATCAGCTGCATTTGATCCATTTAAAGATTCTCTCTTGTGGAACACAAGGTTTTGCAAGGGTGAATGATGAAGACGATTTTTGCTTGTATTTTGAAAATAAAAAACTATTATTGACAAAAATATCCTCTCTTATGATTGCTCCTCAGAAGTATTTCATCTGGATAGAGGCTGGTAGAGTTCATGTTCTGCTGACTTAGCCGCTGAAAACTAGGGCTGACTCACGCCACGTTCAGGCAGCAGAGCAAGGCTTTAGTGAGTATGGACAACATTCAGATGTTGGGTTTGCCAGATTCACGGGGAGCACAGACCCAGAAGAGGTAATTGATATAATCCTAGATGGCTCAAGTCGGGCTCTGGGAGTTCTCTCCGATTATTCCCTGCCTAGAGCATTCTCTTTCCGCTCCAAATCCTGACCACCCTGGCTTCCATCAAATCCTAATCAAAAGCTTAGCATCCTCAGGAAGTCCTCCCCAATCCCTCCTAATTCCTGGGTCTTCCCTCTGCTAATTATTTCCTATTTATCCTGTATGAAGATTGCTTTGTATATATCTATTTGAATGTTGTATCCCCTGTTAGACTGTAAGTCCTTTGAGGGCGGGGATGGTCTTTTGCCTCTTTTTTTGGTATTCCTAGCACCTAACATGTTGCCTAACATATAGAGGTGCTTAATAAATAATTCAGATACTACAGGATCTTAGCAGACCAATTTGTGGACCTGAAACCAGATGATATTACCTACATGCAAATGAAAGACCTTACACTTATATACTTTCAAAAATGTATTGTCTAAGTATAAGATGGGGGAGGAATAACTGGATAGCAGCTTAGTGTGAACAAAGACCAAGAGAGGATTTTTAAAGTCTTAATATAAGTGTGAGTGACAGCCAAAAAAAGAAAAGCTAATGTCTCAGGCTCATTTAAGCTAAAACTAACTATTCCAAACAAGGAAAATGAGAATTATTTTAATAATAATATAATAATCATTATAATAATCCTAATAATATAGAATAATAAGATAATTCTCGTTATCCTATTATTTGCTCTGATTAGACCATACCTGAAGCAGTTTCTTGGGCCTAGAACCTAGAACCTAAAACCTTCATTTTAAGAGGAATCTTAATAAACAGGAGTATCCACATAAAGTCCATGGAGATGAAGGAATGTGCAATTGAATGAGGGATTTTTAACCTGGAAAAATAAAAGGTCTATGGGACCCACATCGTCTATCCTGTAAAATCTATTGGATTGTCCCATAAGAAGGAGATTTAGCTTATTCCATGTAATATTAGAGACTGAAACAAGTATGAATATGAGTTGAATTAATAAGATAAGAGACTTCATCTGAGATAAGGAAGAATATCAAAGAGGAAAGGGGATATTCAGTTGGTCTTTGAAGGCTGGATTGGATTTGTATACCTGGGACATTCCTTTAATGGGAGGGAGAAAAAACTTATAGATAAAATGTTCAGAGAAAGAAATTGGTTCAGGTGACCTGGGTGTGTGCACCTGCTGGAATGTAAGGGGAAAGGGAGGAAGAAAGGAAACATACCCACCTGGAGGATGGAGTATATCATGGCGTATGACCATGTCTCCTCCAGGGCTGGGAGGGGTAGAGGGAATCTCAGAATCTTAGAGCTGGAGGATGTCACAGGCCATATAGTCCAACTGAACCTGAACAGGAATTATTACACACACACACACACACACACACACACACACACATACACACACACAATCTCACTCACATGCTATCTTGGCCAGAATATAGGCAATGACAGTAGGCCCCGATATTGTAGAGCTGGGAAAAGCCTTAGACCAACCTCTTCCTGGAGAGGAGGGTCTCACTTCAGAGGGCCAGGTTGGTCTTAGTGGCAGGGAGAAGCAGAAGGAGATAGACCAGGGCTGAGGCTGGCAGCATGCACAGGATGAGATTGCCTGGGAGATGCAGATGTCAAACATACCTGGAGGGGTCTCAGGGTCAGGTGCAGGACCTCTCGGTTCACTGACTCTTACTTCCTCCTGAGATAAGAGTAGTTTTTACTTCAGCATTTTTACCTTGGAGTACTTAACTCTTTAGCCACAGTCCCTGCAAAGGGCAGATCAGTCCAATGGAAAGTTAATCAATCAATCAACATTTATTAAGCACCAACTATGTGCCAGGCAATGTATTAAGCACTAAGCTAAGATGGAGCAAGTCCCAGTGAGAAGAATAAGAATTGGCTCCAAGCCTCTCTCTTACTTCTTAGAGAAAGGATTATTTCTTTTTAGAGAGAACTTATGACCTCTCCTTCTACCTACAAATCAGCCTCTGCTCTGTGACTCAGAATCTTAGACCCTGGATCTCAGAGTTACAGTGCAGTGCAGAATCATTGAGACTTACCTAGAGTCACATAGCTAGTAGGAACCAGAGGAATTCCCAATAAGGGTCAGAGGTGGGATTCGAACTCAGGTTTTCCTGTTCAAGAGGCCAGTTCTCTACTCCCTGCAGCCTGCTGCTCAGAATGGGTCACACAGCTAATAAATGCCAGAGGCCACTTTCAAGTGTCCAAACAAGTGACCCAAGTGGGTCCTTATTTTCTCTGGCAGTAATGATAATAATATTTACTCATTATTAATCAGGCAGTGAATAGTCAATAAGGGGGAGGGGCGAGCTCTGTCAATCAGATAATTGGTCAGTAAGAGGAAGGGTGGAGTGGTGCTGTCTGGTAATTTGTTGGCCCAAAGAACCATTGGTCAAACAGATTTTCATCTTCTCAACATTCAGGTTAGCTTTTGGTTTGGTAGACAGTTCATGAATATAGGCAATCTGTTAGTGAATGTCAATGGGGGAGGGGTGTCAGTTAGCAAATTGGTTAATCTGATGGTCTGTCATTTAGGCAAGTGATCAATCATTCAGAAATATGGACTAATTTAAGGCCTGAGATAAGATCCTGGGAAAATATAGAGCAATTGGAGGCAAATCCTTTTAAAGTCATGGTAATTATAATAGCTAATATTGATTTTTTATTTGTATTTTTAATTCTAAACTCTTTCCCTCCATTCAGCCACTCCCCTGCCCACTGAAAAGGCATTCACATTATACATGTGAAGTCAGGCAAAACATATTTCCATATTAGTCATGTTGCAAAAAAAAAAAAAAAAAAAAAGCAAGAAAAATAGAGTGGAAAATAATATCTTCAATCTACACTCCAGAGTTCATCAGATCTCTCTTTGGAAGTCTATACATAGACAACATTTATATACTGTGTGCCAGGTTCTGTGCTCAGCCCTATCATTTGATCCTTACAACAACTCTGAAAGGTAGATATTGTTCTTATATTTCCCCACTTAACAGATGAGAAAACAGGTTAAAATGAAGGATGAGTGATTTGCCAAGATCAGGCAGCTAGTATGTTTGAGTCTGGGTTGGAATTCCGATTTTCCTGACTCCAGACCCAATGCCCCATCCACTGTGCCATCTAGCTGCCCCAAAGAAAAAAATCACTGTCTGCCTGGTGCCATTCATCATGTTCTAGCCAGGAGCTGCTTAGCTTTTGTCAGAAAAATTAAGAAATCAATGCATTTTCTTTCATCAGGATCCTAGGTTGAATGTAGAGCTGGAGGAGGAAGGAGATAATGATACAGAATCACTGAAGAGTCAGGCTGGACCAGGTTGCCCTAGCAACGGCATTCAGAGCAACGACTAGGATAATTCCAGCTTAGGATCCCATGGCCTCTGGCAGGCACACTTTGGGAGTGACCAGGGTTAGAAGGGGATTCTGAATCCTGTTGACTCTCCTCACTAACTCATTAGGGAGGCATCTTGGAAGAAATTATTAAAAATTATTCTGAACCTTGCTGATAACTCTCCCTTGGACCATCTCTCATGGGAATGGGGGAAAGAGTGGAGGGAGAAGGAGAGGCTGGAGAGAGAAGCCAGTGGGAGGGTCCAGCTCAAGGCCCCATGAGTCTCCACCCCACCAACCCCAGGTCCAGATGACCTCACGATGGCAATTAGAGCATTGTACAAATGCTGGTCCAATACTAAATAAATACTAAAATAGAAGTCAATCTCTCTGAGTTCTAGACCCAGTCCTATCACAAGTTGTAACTACAGACCAATTATTTTATTAATCTGTAAAATGTAGGTATAGGTGACTTTTTTAGATCCTTTTCATCTAGAGGATCATCAGGATCCTTAGATCCAAAGTGCTTTCCACCTCTGTCTTCCATGTTTCTCATGTTCTTACATCCTCCATGTTCTAAGGTTCTAACATCTCCGTGCCCTAAGGTGCCCTCCCTCGTGAAGGAGATTAAAAGTGAGATACTTGAAGTGTGGCTAGGGATAGAGTTACTAATGGTGAATATCATGAAGTCTGGGATTGGGGCTGGGACTGATAGTTAAATCAGTGAGTTAATTTTTAATTATAGTAATAATAAAATGGAGGATGAGATAAAAGCTACCCAGAGGAATTTCTTAAGGAAGGGAGAGGGTGAAGAATACTGGAAGCTATTATCCAAATTCTATGAGATCAGTCTTTGAGATTGACTGATTAACAAGTCTAAGCCAGATGTTAGAGAAGAGGCAGGAAGAAGGGTTTTCATAAAGAATGGAAGGGCAATCTAGGTGAACTCCATAACTCCACAATTCCATAATGAGGCAAAGGAGAATTTGAGTGGTGAATTCACACCTGGGATTTTCGAGTGGATCACTAGCACTGCTTTTTTGTTGTTGCTATTCAGGTGTATTTGATTCTTGGTGAGCCTTGGTGATTCAAGGTTGTTTCCTTGTCAAAGATGGTGGAATAGTTTGCCATTTTCTTCTCCAGCTCATTTTTAAGGAAATTGAGGCAAGCAAGGTTAAGTGACTTGTTAAAGGTCACCATCTGGGTAGTGTCTGAGGTTTGAACTCAGGTTTCCCTGACTTTAGGCCTGGCACTCTCTCCACTGTGTCACTTGGCTGATCAGAAAAACCTAATACAGCCTCCAAAGTCTACTAGCCCTTCTAAGGATCCAATGAGAAAGGTAACAAAAGGAGCTATATGGAGGGAGAGAAAGGAAGAAAGAACAGCTAAATGATGTCTGTCTTTCATCAATGTGCTTTATTATTCAGTCACCTCCTACCCTATATTCCTTTCCACTCAAATAATCAGGTAAGGGATGTAAAATTTTATAGGAGGCGTCTGGAGATAATGGCTCACCTCTGTGATAACATCTAAAAGTTTCTAATAATTGGACTTTTAATACAAGGGAAAGAGAAGGTGTTGTTATCTGGGTCCTTAGGGGACATCTTGTGGGTGTAAGAGATCTTGAAGTGCCCCAGCTAGAATTGAAATCCAGGTCACTCCTGACTTCATAATCCACCACACTAAATAGGGAATTTGTTTTTAGAGATAAGGCTAGATGGATTTCCACTTGTGAAGGTCAGAATTAAGAATTTGGATTCATGTTGAGGTTGAGGTTGGCATTCTAGACTTGGAAGTTAGTTTTAAGATTAGGGGATTGGTGGGATACTAATGCATTTTTGGTGGTGCTGTGAACTGATCCAACGATTCTGAAGAGCAATCTGTAACTATGGCCAAAAGGTTCTAAAACTGCATACTCTTTGACCCAGCAGTGCCATTACTGGATTTTTATCCCAAGGAAATCAAAAAGGAGGAAAAAGGACCCACATGTGCAAAAATGTTTGTAGCAGTTCTTTTTGTAGCAGCAAAGAATTGGAAAAGGAGTGGATGCCCATCCATTGGGGAATGGCTGAACAAGTTGTGGTATATAAAGGTAACAGAATATTATTGTTCTATAAAAAAATGACGAACAAGAAAGACCTGGAAAGATTTACACGAATTGATGCTGAGCAAAACAAGCAGAACCAACAATACATTGTTTACAATAATTGCAAGAAGTCGTGATGAAAGGCGTGATGGTCAGCTATGAAAGACTTGGTTCTTCTCAGTGGTTCAGTGATCCAAAGCAATCCCAATAAACTTTGGACAGAAAATGCCATCCGCATCCAGAAAAAGAATTAAGGAAACTGAATGTAAATCAATGCATGCTAAATTCACTTCTTTTGTCTGTTTTTTTAAAAATCCCATTATTTTTCCCTTTTGATCTCATTTTTCTCTCCCAACATGATTCATAGAGCAATGTGTATAAAAAATAAATAAACTTAATACAATAAGAAAGATTGGGGGTTGATACTTGATGGGAGTTAACTACTCAAGTTACATTATGGATGGAATTCAGGTTCTGGTTAAAGTTAGGACTGGGACTGGAACTGGGAGATGAAGTTAGGGTTCCAGTTTAGAGTTAGCATTGGGACTAGGGTTAGGCAGAGCATACCTAACAAGGGAGCAAATCCCTGAGACAGGGATGTTGCTGCATCCAGCTCAAACTGGTTCCCAAGGACAATTGTGATTTCAGTGTGAATCCTCACCCTCTGAGTACTACAAATCAGGGCTTGATTTTTATTGATTTCTAGGTTTAAGAAAGCATGGAGAAAATGTTAATAATGTTCTTTAAATTTAAAGGCATGCGGGACATTTTGAAGAACCAGTTATTAAATACTTACCTGAACATTTCTGGCTAAGAGTCACAGAAAGATATAGAAAAGAAATGTCACCTATACCAAGGAAATCATAAGGAAGGGAAAGGGTAGAGATGCAATTTTATATCCTTATCTGGGGAGTAAAATAAACTACTAGAATTGCTGGGGGGGGGGGGGGTAGTGTGGGAATTAGGAACACAGATTTAGAGCCTGAAGGGAAATTTAGCGGTAGGTTTGTCCTGCACCCTTCATTTCAAACTAAGTGAATTGCCAAGGTCATTCAGAAGTGCAGGAAGGAGCTGAACTTGGTAGGTATGGAACTTGGGTTCAAATCCTGACTTTGTGTGTGTGATCTTGATCAAGTATTCTAACCAAAGGGCCTCAGTTTCCTCTTTTGTCCAACGAGTCTGTAAAGTCCTTCCCAGCTTTAAGCATCAGAGATGGGTTTCAAAGCCTGGTCCTTTAATTCCAAAACGATTCCCTCCCCCTCAGTTTACACCGCGTTGCTAGGAAATGACTTGTGCACAAGGTCACAGAGGTAGCAGAGATTGATTGGCAGCCCTCTCGAGAACCCTACCCAGAGAGTGCCTCCGTACCCGGCTTCGTTCCCCGGGGCCTCCTCGCCCCGTCCAGCCCACCCCTGTCGGCCTGTCTGACCCTGCCCGCTTCGGAAGTGGTCTCTGTCGGTGATTCGTCGGGTCTGAGCTGGTGCTCTGAAAAACAACCACGAAGCACCTTGACGCCGAGGACAGCGCGGCCAGGGCCAAGGTCGGCGAGATTAGCGGCGTGTTTGCGCCTCCAGACCTTGACCTTGACGCGCGTCCCCTCTGCAGCATCCTTTCCACATGTTTGCGCGTCTGCGTCACCGCCGCTTTCCCCTCCCCTTTCTCTCTCTCGATGTCTCCCCCACCTCCAGCGCAAGGGACACAAGGTTTCCGAGACGCTGCGCCCAATTTCGGAACCAGAGGACGCTTTCCAGGCGCAAGCGAGGCAGCAAGCGAGAGAGGAAGCGCCCCGGGTCCGTGGGCCCGGCCAGGGGCTGGCCAGCCTCTTGATGCGGGGCGACACCCGGTGGTGCGTCTCGGTAGCGCAGCCCCGGGTGTCTGACCACCTCTGGGCGCGACTGGCCGTTCCCGTGCGCCTGTGCGCCCAGGTCCTCCTGCACAAAATGTTCTATTCCGTGCACGAGGAGGGATGGGGACATGTGGCCAACCTTTCCCCCCGTGCTGCTAATAAATAACAATCCGTCCCAGCTGTCCAGGGCAAAGCCAAGAATAGTTTTCACTACCATCATTCTTCTTGGAGCCCTCATTTCATCGGTCTGAGTAGCCCTTCTGCCTGCACACGGAGCTCAAGGACTGATGCCCTTCCAAGTTCGGCGGCCTCCAGCACCTTGTGGGTAACCTCGCACAAGTCACTTAGCTTGGCAGGAAGGGGGCTGGACTGGATGACCTCTAAAGTCCCTTTCAGACGCTATATCCATGTTACAGATTCCTACATCAAAATTCCCTCTAGCAAGCCGTTAGATAATTTCGCTCCCCAGCTAGGAAGATAGAACCAGATTCCTACCCTGTAGTTATTAGGGCAGAAAAAGGATTGATCACCCTCTGATGTAATGAACTTCTCCCATCTAAGCTGGTCTAGTGGCCAAAACCATAGCCATTTGGGAACTGGGACCACCAGCTTTCCTCTAAGGTTCAAACTGCCTCCCCGATTATTTCTCACCCAGGATGCTCCTATCTCCCATCTCCAAGCTTCTGCCCTGTCCTGGATGCTTGTAAGTGCCCTCCCACCTCATTTATTTCTCACACAGATGCTCCTATCTGCATGCCTCTGTCCTATCCTGGATTCTTGTAAGTGCCCTCCCACTTTAACCCTGCCTCGGAATCCCTAGCTTCCTCCAAATCTCTGCTCAGAGATGTGTAAGAAAATTATCCTGATCTCTCCAACCATTCACATGTTTTCTAACAGAGACAAAAAATACCAGCGTGTGCTTATATGGTACAGGGAGCTCTGAATGAGAAATTTCTTCTATCAGATTTAGGTGTCCATCTTTAGTTGAGTTGTCTCACAGGCAGTTTGCTGTAATGGGAGTTGGAAAGACCAGGATTCCCATGCCATTAATGGACACAGTAGTTGTCTGACCCTGAATCCAACCTTCTTGTGCCTCAGTTTTCTAATTTATAAAAATGAGGGAGCTGGATTGCCTTTAAGGACTTTTCCATTTTTAAGTCAGTGATCCTATAAAGTCCCACAGACAGTATAAATAAGGCAGACCTTTAATGGAGGTCTTCCTGACCCCCCCCCAACTTCCTCCTTATTTTTCAGCTAAGGAAACAGCCCAAAGGAGTTTATTATTTAGTCCACAGTCACCCAAACAAGTTAATGGCAAGGCCAGCAGTAGAACTCGGACTTAGTGACAGAATCATAATTTCCCAAAAATGTTCTGCTCTGATTTATGCTGGGGAATGGAGGAATTGTGGTAAATCAAGGTTCCAAAAGTTCCTGCTAGCAAGGTACAAGCTCAGAAAAATCTCTGTGTTGAATTCAGTGACAAACTGCTGTCCCTTTACTAGCCAAGCTAAGAATAGCCCATTACCAAAAATCTGAACACTAGTTGATGAATTATTTGGCCATAGTCATTACAGATAAACCTCTCAATTATCAAAATGTATGAATATAGTATAAAAGTAGTGTGTGTGTATGTGTGTGTGTGAGAGAAGAGAGAGAGAGAGAGAGAGAGAGAGAGAGAGAGAGAGAGAGAGAGAGAGAGAGAATATTATATAAAATTTAACCAAAGAATTGTGGCTCATTCACTTCATTCAAATAACTTACTTAAAATTTATATTTTAAAATTGTGAGGGGCAGCTAGGTGGTGCAGTGGATAGAGCACCAGCCCTGAATTTAGGAGGACCGGAGTTCAAATCTGGTCTCAGACACTTAACACTTCCTAGCTGTGTGACCCTGGGCAAGTCACTTAACCCCAGCCTCAGGAAAAACAAAAACAAAAACAAATAAAACTATTCCTAAAATTGTGAGGAAAAAAAATTTCAGAATCAGACCATACCATTTCCTGGGTTTAGGGACAAATTTGAATTTGAAAACATTTCAGAAGAAAAAAAAAAAGCAAAATAATTGTTTTCAAGTAGGTGTAGTCATTTGAACTTTTGGCTGATAAGGGGTAGGAAGACTAAAAGTCCTACTTTAATGAATCCCTAGCTCTTGTTTGCATTTAACATTCATTTGTATGTCCAACAAACTTGTTGGACTCTTAGGTCAAACATGCCTAAACAATCTTGTTTGTATCATTAATTTATTCAGTCAACTCTTTCTTCATAGAGAGTTCAAATGGAGAACTTAGCTCAGGCCAGCCCAGGTCAAATCACAATTTCCGTTTCGGAGAAAAGTTATTCAGTGACATAAATGGGGAGAAAACTTTAGGACTTTGGAGGGTAGCTCAGACTTATAGGGGAGCTTGTAGGAAAGTCTGGAAGGATGAGTTCAGTGGTCAAAGCCAAAATAAGAGACTTAGAAAGAAGTTGGAAGAGGTAAGATATTATATCATATCATATCATAGTGAGGTGCATAGATCCACCGTGGATAGAGTGATAGTTCTGGAGTCTGGAAAACCTGATTTCATATCTGGCCTTAGATACTTGCCAGTTCTGTGACCCTGGCCATGTCATTTAACCTGTTTGCCTCAGTTTCCTCATCTGTATTGTGGGAATAATAAAAGAGCCTACCTCCCAGGTTGTTGTGATGTCCAGAAGAGATAGTGATTGTATGGTATTTAGCACAGTATATGAAACAAAGTAGCTACTATATCCATGTATCCATGTTAGCTATTTTGTTGTTAGTGGGAAAAACATTGCAAAAGATCAAGAAACCTAGAATACTTCATAGCCTTAAATAAATCCCTTCCTTTCCTCAGTTTTAGGTGTTTGTTTGTTTTTTAATCTGTCAAATGGGAAGAACAGGGATTAAACTAGTTCACACGCCTGTGAAATTGGGGTCTGAGAACTTTTTTCATTGTTTTATAACTGTTTTCCAATATAACTGGTCTCCTTTGTAATCCTGTGTTTTTGGTTTTATGCAATTGCAAATGTAGTTCTAAGAAGTGGTCCACAGGCTGCCAAAAGGATCCCATAACATAAAGGGTAAGCAGTCAAGAACTTTGAGGTCTTTCTGGAACTGCCTGGTATAGGATAAAGAGAGCCAGTCTCATTGCCAAAAATCAATCAATGAACAAACACTAAGCACCTACTGTGTGTCAGACATTGTGCTTAGTGCTGGACATACAAAGCAATTGGCTTCAGGGGACCCTCATTTCCTAAGCTGTCTTGGGTGCTTACTAGCTGGGTAAACTAGAACAAGTCAAGAGAGAAAGATCAGGAAAGCTGGATTAGCTAACTGCCTTAGTCATCAAGGTCATTTCGGGATGTATTGTCTCTATCATTCCATTTGTAACTTCTCTTTTTCCAGTTTATCTACTTCCTACTTTCTGACTATCCTTTCAAATCTGGCTGCTCCTCAGACTTCTGGTTCTTCCATCTAGATGCCCCAAAGGGCTTACATTCTAAAGATCTATTTGAAGCCTTGTTTTAAGTCTGGCCTCTTGACTCACTTTCCCTATCAGAGCGCTAGATTGCCTCAGCCCATGAATTGCAGAGAAGTTGCTAACCTCTATTAATAGAGGGAGTTTCCTCAGTGGGTGAAATCACAGCTCCAGGTCCTGTTCTATTTACCAGGAGGACAGTCAGGATGAGCCATTGGTCTAATTCTAGATGAATGAACCAGGGGTCAGAAAGGCAACCAGATTTGAAAGGATACTCAGAAACTAGAAAATAGATGTGAGTAGAGCTGGTATAAATGGAGTGGTAGAGACAATGCATCCCGAAATGACCTTAATGCCGCAGTTAGCTAATCCAGCTCTCCTGACCTTTCACTACCTCTTGACTTGTCCAAGGTCACCCAGCTAGTAAACATCCAAGGCATATTAGGAACCTAGGGTTCCCTGAAGCCAATTGCAGTTCTTTTCACTATACCACGGTGCCTTCCAATCAATCCACTGATCATATGATTCCCTTTGAAATATATAGATGATTATTATTGAACAATTACTAATTATTTGGACTGGTTCATTGTATTATTAGAATTCCAGAATGTCAGAGGTGGAAGGCACTCTATATACTGCATCTTCTCTCTCCCCAGAAATGTGTCTTAAAATCATGAAGTCCAGTTGCCTCCTTGATCAAGGAGGAAACCAAGAAACATCCAAGAAACATCTTGGCCATATATCCCACCAAGAGAGTTCTTCGAACACAGGAAAATGAAAGGACCTTAAATCATGGAATTTTGTGGTCTCTTGTCTAACATAGAATATTAGAGCATAAAAACTGTCAAAGATGTATAAAACACTCTAATTTTATAGGTGGAGAAACTGAGTCTCACAGTAGTAGAGGGTAAAAGAGAAGTCAGGCTCCTGGTTTTCAGTTCTGTGCTCTCCAAATGTCTTTCAGGACTTTTAGAGATGACGGATTTTAGGGACTGCTTCATATCCTCTCAAAGATCCTAGTAAAATCAATAACTTTGTAGCTTAAGAAATTGAAATCAAACATTCAAGTGATTATTTTTTAAGTGTCAACTATGTACCCAGTACTGTGCTAGATGTTGGAAAGACTTTAAAAATATAAGAGGAAGAAAGTTTCTGTCCTTCAGATGCTTACATTCTATCTGGCAGAGACAACATGTATATTAAAAAGAAAATAAATACAAGGTAATTTTGTAGAGAATTAACAAGTAGGATGGTCAAAAAAAGTCTAGCACTTTGCTGCACATACTCAAAATGAGCAACATTTTTTTTTCAAAAGCTATATTTATATAATGACTTAAGGTATACAAATAATAGACATTATGTGACTTGCTTCTGGTTGCACAGCTACCATTTGTCAGAGGCAGAATCTACAAAATGCAAACAAGATAGATAGGGGAGGGGAAATGAAATGTCTTCCCAATGTCATACAATTAACAGGCAATTATTTGCTCATGCTATTGTCTTTCATCCCCACATCTTGGCCTTTGTTCACTGCTGTTCCCACTGTCTGAAATGTTCTCTCCTCTCTTCTCCACTTAGCTAAATAGTACCCAGGATGACCTACCCAGGTCACATCCCAATTCCATCTTCTCCGTGAAGCCTTCCATGATCATCCTAACCTTGTGTCCCTTGCCTGCTTAGAAAAGCAATCCTCTGACAGCAAATATATCAAACTTACTGTGGACAGGTAGAAAGTAGAAAACTTGTGAGTATAGCCTGGACCAAATTAAAATATAAGTGGGAAATTTTTAGAAAAAAAAAAGCCAATACAAAATGATGTTCATTTGTGATTTTTCTAAGTCAACATGTAGTCTTCAGGGGTTCATTTCTCTTTGAGTGTGACATCCCTATAATTTAATTACAGCATATAATGTTGTATATTTTTGTGTGTGTCTGTCCTTCCTCATGTCTTTAATGTTGGTCATTTTCTACCCCTAATTTAATCATTAGAATTAAATAGGACCATCTATATATCTTTGAGCTCTCCTTACATATGTACACATAGAATCAAAGATTCTCAGAATTGGAAGAGGGCTCCATCCACTCTCTGCCTAAGTAGGGAGAAACATATCTTCAAAGTGCTCACCCAACTCACATTTAAAGACCATCCAGGAAGGGAGAAACCCACTCTTTCCCAAGGCTGAATATGTCTAATTGTCTGGAATTTTTTTACATCATGCCTCAATTTCCCTCATCAACTTCTACTCATGACTTCTAGTTTTGTTGTTGAGTTTAATTAAAACAAACCTAATCCCTCTTCCACATGACAAAGCTTTTGGATATTTGAAGACAGTTCTCATGTTCTGAGACTCCCCTTCTTCAAAATTAACATTCCCTCTTTCTGAGCAGGAGAAGGAGAACATTGTAGACAGTAACAGCAAGATTATGTGATGATCAACTGTGACAGATTTGGCTCTTCTCAGCAACATGGTGATTCAAGGCAATTCCAATAGACTTGGGATGGAAAATACATCCAGAGACAGATCTATGGAGATTGAATGTGAAGTGAAACACAGTATTTTCATCCTTTTTGTTTGTTAACTTTTTCTTTCTCCTGGTTTCTCCCTTTTAGTCTGATTTTTGTTGCTCAACATAACAAATATAGAAATATGTTTAAAAAGATTGCATATGTTTATTTATATTAGATTGCTTGTTGTCTTGGGGAGGAGGGAGGTTAAGAGAGAAAGACAGAAAAAATTTGGGAACATAAATTCTTTTATTAATAATAGCTTTTAATTTTCAAAATATATGCAAAGATAATTCCAAATTTTTCTGCCTCCCTTCCTTTCATTCCCTCCCCTCAACATCAAGTAATCCAATATACATGTAATCCAATAAAAATGTGTGATTTTTCCATACATATTTCCACATTTATCATGCAGCACAAGAAAAAAAATCAGATCAAAAAGAAAAAAAAAATGAGAAAGAAAACAAAAAGCAAGCAAACAACAACAAAAAGGTGAAAATATTATGTTGTGATCCACATTTAGTTACTACAGTCCTCTCTGTGTGTGTAGATGACTCTCTCCATCACAAGTCCATTGGAATTGACCTGCATCACCTCATGGTTGAAAAGAACCACGTGCATTAGAATTGATCATCACATAATCCTGTTGTTTTTGTGTACTATGTCCTTTTGGTTCTACTCATTTCACTCAGGATCAATTAAGTCTCTCCAGGCCTTTCTGAAATCATCCTGCTGATCATTTTTTTACAGAACAATAATATTCCATAGCATTCATATACCATAATTTACTCAACCATTCCCCAACCATTCCACTCCATTGAAACACAAATTCTTACAAAAATGGTTGTTGAAAACAATCTTTACATGTTTTTGGAAAAATACACTTCTGAGAAATTTTTGTTTAGATTTTCCACTTCCTTCTACCCTCTTAGGGCACATTTTCAATGCTTGCCAGCTTCTCTAGGTCCTTTCTGAAATATGGTTCTCAGAGTCAACCCTAGTAGTACAGATGCTCTGATAAAGATAGGATGTAATACTATCATCTTCAATATTCTAGACTCTGTGTTTCTGACTATATGACCTAGAATCACACTACCTTTTAAAATAAAGTGCTTTGCACAGTGCCTGGCACAAAGTAGGGGCTATAAAAAAGCTTATTCACTTCCCCCAATGGATAATATTAATTACTAGAATTTATGTAGAGCTTTAATGTTTGCAAAATGCTTTACAAATATTATCTCAATTGATCCTCACAAAAATTCTGGGAGGTATCATTATCCCTATTTTACAAATGAGGAAATTGAGGCAGGCAGCATTTAAGTGACTTGCCCAGAGTCATACAGTTAGGAAATATCTGAAGTTGGATAAGTTGGATTTGAATTCATGTATTCCTAACTCTAGGTCTAGCATTATATCCAATGTTACACCTACCTGGCAAGTTTTTTTTTTTTCCTTTGAGGGGAAGGGAAAAAGAGGAGTTCATATCACACTGTCAATTCATATTGATCTTGCAATCCACAAGCAATTATTAACAACATGTCATGTGCTGTATGCTATTCTAGGTCTTAGGGATACAAGGAAAAACATTTCCTGCATTCAAGAAACTCACATCCTATTGGGTGTGGAGAATAACATATTCATTTGTAAATAGATGAAAAATATAGGTGACTCAAAAATCTTAGTGCAGTTGTAAGTTGTTGTAGAGCTTTGAAACAGCCTGCATCAAAAGTAAATAGAAGGTAACTGAGGAAGAGAAATACTGTCATTGTAAGGGTAGGGAGGATGATCTCATGTAGAAGGTGGCACTTGAGCTAGGTTTTGAACATATAATGCTTCCCTCTCTTCCTCCTAGTCTCCCCCAAAGGCATGTGACTTTGCCCATAAATGTGATTTCACTAATGTCTCAGGAAGGAAATGCTCTCTATTTATGCAGGTTGGTTACTGCTCTAAACTTACATAGTTTGGGAGATTTTCCTGGAACACACAGAGACTAAGACTTATCCATTATGTATTAAAGGCAGCACCTGAACCCAGATCTTTTCCAGCTTTGGGCCATCTCTCTAACCACTGCTCCACATTGTCTATTGATTATATGTTTTTAGAAAATCATCCAATAACTTTCTAGTGTCTCCTAAAAGGCTTTCTTGTGGGGAGAGTTTGAAGGTGTATGTAAAATTTTCAAGACTGTAATTAGTATTTTATATGCTAATATCAGAAAACATCCTTAAAAGCTGCTGGAAGACCAGAGAGGGACTCCCTTGGGAAGGCATCTAATTGGTCTTGATCACTAGATGCTAAACTCAGCAAAGGACTTCTAACACTTTCAGTGGTCCGCTATATTTTTGGCTCCCTAAACCAAAGCCCTAATTACTGCAGCCTAGTTATATCTCTGCCAGTAGGGAACAAAAGCAGATATCTGATCTACAGTCCCTTCTGAGGTGGTCAAAGAGTCCGAGAACCTTTGGCTTAACACCCTACCTTTTAGCATCAGCCCTGAAATCGGGAAGACCTGAGTTCAAATGTAACCTCAGGCACTTAACACTTCCTAGTTGTATGACCCTAGGCAAATCACAAACCCCAATTGCCTCAGCAAAAACAAACAAACAAAAACAAAACAAAACAGAACAAAAAACAAAAACCTACCTTTCTTCTCAAGGGCATGGAGAAATAGTCGTGTTATCACTGAGTGATAAAACTAGACTCCAAAGATTCTCTGCCTTTGATTAGACGAATGGAAAGTGTCTGGAAGATCTGAGTAGATTCTCAGATAAAGGATGACCTTCAAATGTCACAAGCTTCCAGATCCAGTCTTATGGAATAGGCAATTGCTTACAAGCTTTGATTCCAGATGAAAATCCTTCCTCAAATTCCATATCCACCCACTCAGTGATGACTAACCTTCTTTTCACTGAATACAAAATTCTTCAGCCCATCCTTAGGATTCCATAGAGGGAAAAGGGTACTTGATTCTAAATAAAGTGGTCAGAGTTCTTCAAACATGGTAGGTGCTTAATAAATGCTTGTTCCCTACTTTTTCTCACCCTCCTCCCCACCTCAGCTGCTGTCCTTTCCAGTTCATGAATGCCTCTCCTAAAACATGGCAGCCAGACCCTTCTTAATGCAAGCTAAGAACCAATAGCTTTCTGTGTCTCTCTATCACACCATTGACTCATACTGAGCTTGCAGATCTATAAAACCCCAAATTGAGTTCCCCCCCAAAAATGCCCTTCAATCATATCTTCCCCATCATGTACATGTGAAGATAGTTTTTGAACCCAAGTGAAAGACATCATATTTATTCGATTTAAATTTCATTTTAATCAATCAGATCCAGTGTTCTAGTCTGTCAAGATTTTTAATCTTGACTCTATAATTACATTCATTATGGATGACATTTACATATGGTACTTTAAAAGTTTGCAAAGCTTTTTACTTAATGTTATTTCATTTAGTCCTCACAACAATTTTGGAAGTATGTGTTATTACTCTCCTTTTTACAGATGAAAAAACTCAAGACTGGGACCATTTAAGTGACTGGCACAGGGTCACAACATGAGCAAGGATACCTGAGGCAGGATCTGAACTCAGATCTCCAGATGCCTCCCTCCCATAGTGTTTTAGATGTTTCTCCTAGATCTGTGTTCATTACAGTTTTGGTGAGTATTCCATTTGTGTTCAAATACAGATTCCTGAACCCCTCCACTAGAGACCTCCCACCAAGATGATATCAAACCATCAACAATTGCTCAACCCATTAGCCTTATCCAATTGCACTATTACCCAGCTTAAGTATGGCCTGTCACGTCCCCATGAATGGGTTAATAAAACATTCCCTTTTCTCAGCCTTGGCCCCCCTCCCATTCCCAGAGGAGAGGGGAGATCCAAGAATAGCAGAATGGAGGAGTCAGTAGTGGGGACAACAAATGAGATTAGGAAGCAAAACATTTTCCCTGATGGCAGAGTGAACAGAATTCTAAGAACATGTAAAACCAAATGTGTGACTCAAGAGCCAGGCCAGGAAATCACAACCGTCAATCTGTTCATGCTCCTGGGTTATTGACAAAGGCAAGCCAGCCTTGGAAGCAGGATTAATGGGAAGCAGGGACAGGGGATCATGCGATAAATGAAGTGAGAGATGCTGAGACCAGCTCTTTTCTCTGTCCTCTAGGAAAGAGTGGGGTCCAACATCAAAAGTCTCCTCCTCTGCTGTTTGGCTTGGGGGTCAGGCTGCCCTTTGCAACAGGTAAGGAAGGGATCAATCAGAGAATCTGTTTCTGTCCTTTTGCCTAGAACATTGTGTTATGCTCTGGGACTTTCCACAGAAGTACAGGCCTGGGGAGGCAAAATATTAGAATCTGGGCCCAATTCCAGCTGGTGAAAGAGACTTCTGTCAGACTCCCTTGTCCTGCAGCTGTCCAATGGGAAAGCTGGCTCTGCTTTTCCAAGGAATCATGGTTCTTTAAGGTGAGTAGCCAAGAGAAGTTTTCCAAATGTGTTATCCATGGTTCTGTAGGTAGATTTTGAAAGCCAGTCCTTTCTTTTAATGAACTAGATAATGCCTTCTTGCCCCCCAAACAACCATTCTAATACCTATAATCCCTCCCATCCCCACTTCAACTACCAAAGTCAATGGGACAAATATTTATTATTGTGTACTCTTGGAGGAGAAACAGGTCTCAGAGATCATCTGAAGTCAAAGGTTAACCTTTGCTGTGTCAGAGACACCATTTGCAGTCTGGTGAAACCTATGGAACTCTTCTCCAAATCAAGTTTCTAAATGTATCAAATAAAAATTTACAAAGTACATCAATGGAATCGAAATACCATTCTAAAAATATATTTAAAAACAAGTTCATGCACCCCAGGTTAAGTACATCCAAGGTAATGCATGCTCCACTGTGCCCAGCTCCTACTATATATATATAGGCACAGAGAAAGCAAAGACAATAATTTAAAAGTTAGTGCCCACAAGGAGTTAATTTTCTATTTGGAAAAACAATGTGTTCACATAAGTAAATACAAAATATTCAGGAGGCATGCAGAGTAATTAAAAGTGGGAAAAGAGTACTAGAAACTAAAGAAATCAAGACAGGCTTCTATAAGAGGTCATATTTATGCTGAGTTTTGGGGCGGGGGTTATTTATTTATTTATTTTAACTTTTTTTTTTTTTTTTTTTTGACAGTACATATGCATGGTTAATTTTTTACAACATTATCCCTTGCACTACCTTCTGTGCCGAATTTTCCCCTTCTTCCCTCCACCCCCTTCCCTAGATGGCAGGCATTCCCATACATATTAAATATGTTATAGTTTATCCTAGATACAATATACGTGTGCAGAATTTTGTTGTTGCACAGGAAGAATTGGATTCAGAAAATAAAAATAACCAGGGAAGAGAAACAAAAATGCAAACAGTTTACACTCATTTCCCAGTGTTCCTTCTCTGGGTGTAGCTGATTCTGTCCATCATTGATCAATTAGAGCTTAATTAGATCTTCTCTTTGTTGAAGATATCTACTTCCATCAGAATATATCCTCATACAGTATTGTTGTTGAAGTGTATAATGATCTTCTGGTTCTGCTCATTTCACTCAGCATCAGTTGATGTAAGTCTCTCCAAGCCTCTCTGTATTCATCCTGTTGGTCATTTCTTACAGAACAATAATATTCCATAACATTCATATACCATAATTTACCCAACCATTGTCCAATCGATAGGCATCCACTCAGTTTCCAATTTCTAGCCACTACAAAAAGGGCTGCCACAAACATTTTGGCACATACAGGTCCCTTTCCCTTCTTTAGTATTTCCTTGGGATATAAGCCCAGTAGTAGCATTGCTGGATCAAAGGGTATGCACAGTTTGATAACTTTTTGGGCATAATTCCAGATTGTTCTCCAGAATGGTTGGATTCTTTCACAACTCCACCAACAATGCATCAGTGTCCCAGTTTTCCCACAGACCCTCCAATATTCATCATTATTTTTTCCTGTCATCTTGGCCAATCTGACAGGTGTGTAGTGGTATCTCAGAATTGTCTTAATTTGCCTTTCTCTGATCAATAGTGATCTGGAACAACACCCTTTCATATGAGTGGAAATAGTTTCAATTTCATCCTCTGAGAATTATCTGTTCATATCCTTTGACCATTTATCAATTGGAGAATGGCTTGATTTCTTATAAATAAGAGTCAATTCTCTATATATTTTGGAGATGAGGCCTTTATCAGAACCTTTAACTGTAAAAATGTTTTCCTAGTTTGTTACTTCCCTTCTAATCTTGTTTGCATTAGTTTTGTTTGTGCAAAAGCTTTTTAATTTGATGTAAACAAAATTTTTTATTTTGTGATCAATAATGATCTCTAGTTCCCTTTGGTCATAAATTCCTTCCTTCTCCGCAAGTCTGAGAAGTAAACTACCCTCTGTTCCTCTAATTTATTTATGATCTTGTTCTTTATGCCTAAATCATGGACCCATTTTGATTTTATCTTATTATGTGGTGTTAAGTGTGGGTCCATAATTTCTGCCATACTAATTTCCAGTTTTCCCAACAGTTTTTTTCAAATAATGAATTCTTATCCCAAATGTTGCTATCTTTGGGTTTGTCAAACACTAGATTGCTATTTTTTCTCACTGTCTTGCCCTGTGAACCTAACCTATGCCACTGATCAACTAGTCTATTTCTTAACCAATACCAAATGGTTTTGGTGACTGTTGCTTTATAATATAGTTTTAGATCAGGTACAGCTAGGCCACCTTCATTTGATTTTTTCCATTAATTCCTTTGAAATTCTTGATCTTTTGTTCTTCCATATGAATTTTGTTGTTATTTTTTCTAGGTCATTAAAATAGTTTCTTGGGAGTCTGATTGGTATAGTACTAAATAAATAGATTAGTTTTGGGAATATTGTCATCTTTATTATATTTGCTCATCCTATCCAAGAGCACCTAATATTTTTCCAATTATTTAAATCTGACTTTATTTTTGTGGCAACTGTTTTGTAATTTTGCTCATATAATTCCTGACTTTCCTTTGGTAGAAAGATTCCCAGATATTTTATACTATCAACAGTTATTTTGAATGGAATTTCTCTTTGTATCTCTTGCTGTTGGATTTTGTTGGTAATGTATAAAAATTCTGAGGATTTATGTGGATTTACTTTGTATCCTGTAACTTTGCTAAAGTTATGAATTATTTCTAATAGCTTTTTAGCAGAATCTTTGGGGTTCCATAAGTATACCATCATGTCATCTGCAAAGAGTGATAGTTTGGTTTCCTCATTACCTACTCTAATTCCTTTAATCTCTTTCTCAACTTTTAATGCTGAGGCTATATGCTGAGTTTTGAAAAAAGTTAGAGGTTCTATGGGGCAGAGGGGAGAAGAAACATAATCTGGATGACGAGATAGCCTGGGAAAAGTAAAAAGATGGAATGTCATAAAAGATGACCAGTGAGGAGAACAGTTTGGCTGACTTATAGAGCAAATGGAGTTTAACATGTTGTAAGTCCGCAAAGGTAGTTTTGAGGTAAATTTGGAAGGACTTTAGAAGTCAAGCAATAGTTTTTATTTTATTCTAGAGATCAGAAAGGGCCACTGGAGCTTCCTGAACAGGGGATTGTCTGGTCACACCCATGCTTTGGGAATCTCAGTGGAGGAAAAATGGGAAAGGAGAGAGATTGGAGAAAGGAGAGTAAATTAGACGTTATTGAAATAGTTCAGGCAAAAAGTGCTAAGAACATTAACTTTTGTGCAATCTTTCAATCATTTTCCTAAAATTTTTGGAAAGGTGAGAAAGTAGACACAGACAGGTAGCTATTTTTGTCCTTTCATTCACCTTTGGAAGAAATAGTGATACTAATACTGTCTGCAATTTTTTTCTACTTGTTCAAATATCTTAGAAATCAATTCTTCAATAGCCTTAAAACTGTGTGTCTTCCAGGATAGATTCCTTTTGCAAACACTTGACCCAGGCCAGAATGAGATCACCTATGAAATACAAGCAGATAGTATGGATTCAATTGAAACAGAAAATATACATAAAGAGTTAAAATAAGCAGCTACAGCAGAATCCATTATGCTTCAGCTGAATTAAAAAGCAGAAGTAGCAATCGTGATTTCAGGCAAAGCAAAACCAAAAATAGATCTAATTAAAAGAGACAATCAGGGAAATTACATTTTGCCAAAAGGTATCAGACAATAAACTCTCATAAGTTTCTCTCATAAAGACTTCATTTCTCAAATACAAAGAAAACCAAGTCAAGTTTTTTTTTTTTTGTTTTTTTTTGTTTTTTTTTTTTTTAAGAGCCATTTCCCAATTGATAAATCGGTCAAAAGTTTTCCACAAGAAGTTTTTAGAAGAAAAAATGAAAGTATCTGTGGTCATATGAAAAAAATGCTCTAAATCACTATTGATTAAAGAAAGACAAATTAGTACAATTCTTAGGTGCCCCACCTCAAACTTATCAGAAAGCTAGAGGAAATGAGAGAAACTAGGTGCATCAATAAACTATTGGTGCAATTTGGAACTATGTCCAAAAGGATTAAAAAAAACTATGTATATCCTTTGATCCATTAATACCACTAAGAAGTCTGTACTCTAAAGACAGCAAAGGAAAAGTAAACTATATGTACAAAAAATATTTAGGGGCAACTTTCTCATAGGGGCAAAGAATTGGAAATTGAGGAGATGCCTATCAACTGGGGAATGGCTGAAAAAGTTTTGGTATATGATTGTAGCAGAATACTACTGTGCTGTGAGAAAAGAAGAGAGGAGATAATTTCAGAAAACCATGGCAAGACTTATGTGAACTGATGCAAAGTGAAGTATAAAGAACTGGGAGATAATTGTGCACATTGACAAAAATGTTGTAATGATGATCATGATAATTGTAAAAAAAAAAAAAAAAAAAAAAAAAAAAAAAAAAAAAAAAACTTGACTACTCTGACCAGTACAATAATCCAAGACAATTCTGAAGGATTCCTGATGAAAAATGCCTACACCTTTAGAGAACTGAAGAACTCAATGCAAACTGAAGTATAATTTTCCTACTTTATTTTTTCTTTCTTTTGTGATGTAACTAATATGGAAACATACTTTCAATGATTTCACATGTGTTAATTGATATGTTGTGATAGAGGAGAAGTGGAAGGGAGGGAGAGAATTTGGAACTCAAAATTTAAAAAATAAAGAATAATTAAAACAAAGAAATCATTTTAAAAAATATAGGGGCACTAGGGTTCAAGGAAACCTTGGGCATCATTTGATGCACAATCCTTGTTTTATAGTTGAGGAAGCTGAGGCAAAAAGAAGTGAGGTGATTTGCCCATTGGTAAACATCAGAGCTGGGATTTGAATCCAAATCTTCTGACATCAATCACAATGCTCCTTCCATTTCATCAAAATTCTTTTCATGTTTCTGTAAACTATATGAGGAAGTAGACTGTGTAAATATAGCAATGGCTAGGCTTGTGTATGGAATAAATAAATATTATGATCATGGATATGGCCCACTCATCTCCAAAAGAGATTGACCCCTGCCCTTTGTGGAGAACAAGAGGAAGATTGTGGCTGAGGGACTTCATCCTGATCTATATCCTGTCATGGGATCTAGATGGCTCTGGAGGAAAGAGTGAGGTAGGTGACTTTGCACAGCCCTCCCTCCCTGAAATCCAGCTCTTTTGCATGTCACAGCACCACCTCTCTGATTGTCACCGTCCTTTTCAAGAACAAAGGACAAAAAAACAACAGTTTTCTGATTTACACAGAGGTAAAAATGGCTGCTTCTGTGTGATCCTCCAAAGTTTTCTCATGGGTTTGCACACTAGGGAGTTCCCACTTTAGACCTGCGACTTACTTTCCTTTCATCTGGTTTTTCCTGCAGATAATTAATTCTATTTAAGCTGATACCAGTATATGCCCTAATCTCAGGGCAATCTTCATGAGGATTCTCTTGTAAAAACAAAGGCTTAATTATACATATAAAACAGAGGTCTTTTAGTGAGATTTTAAGTTTTAATAACCTCAGAAGGGTCAATGCTACAAACTTAGCAAAAACAACATTTGAAAGATTATCTAAAACTTTAAATATTCATAGATTTCTCATTAAAATTCAGCATGGCCATTGCCTTGTGCTAGGCATTGCATTAGGTGATTTCTGATTGCTGAGTTCAGAAATGAACTCAGTAAAAAAAAACTTACATCAACTGCTGCTCAGTGACTCAAAGAATTACATCTGTAATCCTAGCCTTAAGATCATTTTACAAATGATGAATACAAGACCGTTTGATGTGAGCCCACAGGAAAAAGTCTAATGGAGGTAGGTCAGATGATCAAGGTGGACCATCTTTTCTTCCAATCCACCCATCTGAGAAAATGTTATATAAATAGCAATTCTTTCTGTTCTGGCTATTATACATGAAATGCATGTATGTATAATAGCCAGAACAGAAAGAATTGCTATTTATATAACATTTTCTATTTTTCATTGATGGGAGTCCCTTCTGTCAAAATTAAAATTAAAAATGCATTAAAAATTGACAAAAGCATAGAGATTGATATAATGGAACTTTTGAATGATGCTTTTTGTATGTTCTGAAGTTATTGAGATTTAAAAGTGCACTAAGACTTTTGGGACATCTTATATAAGGAATGAAATTCTAAGGGTGGAATTTTGAACATAGTAACAGGAAGTAGGAGAGATTATCTGAGGAAATGACGGATATGACATATGAAGTGAAGTATCACATAAACGGTAAAAAAAAAAAAAAAAAAAAAAAAAAAAAAGCCATTGTTAGAGTTCTTCTCCCCGGAAAGCTGTCCACGAGATAATTAATTTTTCAAGACAAGAAAAACAATAATACCTTGGGAAAAGCATTTATTAAGTGCCTATTAAAGGCTAAATCCTTGACAACCCCAATGGCCTCAAGAAAAAAATAAGAAATCTATATTTGTATAATTCTTCCCCATTTTACAAACTGAAGCAAAGAGAGTGTGAAGGAGGAAGCCGAAGTTTGCCTTCGAATCTTCCTGCCCCCAGCGTGAGTAGTTTGTTCCACAGTTGGAGAGATACCTAAAGGAATGAAGCTTGGGAGCCTCCGGGATTGCTGTAACCTGCATGGAGACTCCAAGGGCCTGGATTCTCACGCTGTCCTGAACAAGGAAAATGAGTCTTTACCCCCTTTCCTCTCGGCTTCCCCAGAATCAAGTACAGGCCGGACGCTGCTGCGTACAAAAGGACCGGGGGAAATAGCCACGTCCTCCAGCCCCAGATTCCCCGAGCGCCAGAGCTTCCGAGGCTTTGTGAGCGCCTGTCTCCGCCTCAATGGTCGCCCTGGCAACGCAAACAAAGTCAAAGAATCCTGCCTCCGATAAGTTCAACTCCTTTTTAAAAAAGGTTCAGAGCGCGCGTCTTCTTTGCCTTTCTTGTAGCAGCTGTTTCTGCAACCCCCAAAGAGCCGAAGCTGTGCTTTTGAGGAGTCACTGTATCCCGGAGCTGGTGGGTGAGTCCGGGCATGGGAAACAGCCAGGTATCCGCTATTTCTTTCAGTACTAATCATTTGGCATCATAATAATCATCCCAAAGCCAAGGAAGAGAGAAGCAGTGCTCTATTTGGGAAGGAATTTTGAGATTAAAAAAGGGAACGGGACTTCTAGATGGGCTTCCCATAGACTCTGTGTGTCTTTGTTAAATATTCCCTCCCTGGGGCAGCTAGATGCTGCAGTGGGTAGAGCACCAGCCCTGAAGTCAGGAGGATCTGAATTCAAATCTGGTCTCAGACACTTAACACTTCCTAGCTGTGTGACACTGGGCAAGTCACTTAATTGCCTCAGGGGGGAAAAAAATACTGGATACCTACTCTATTGCACTTTCCATCTCCAAAACCACCTAGGTTTTCTGTTGAAAAGACAATTAAAGGTCCTTTTCCCTTCCGAAAATATAGATATTTCCTATAGCTATTCCTTGGAAGAAGAAGGAAAAAGTGATTTCACAGTCAGAAGCTGGGGTGGGCTTAGGTGCAATGCAAGCCATTTGGGATTGAGGTATCGGTTTGATTTTGTGGGAGAAACTACACGCTTTCTAAGCAGGCCGATGGCAGATTTTGAGAAAGCAGGGATTCCATCAGGCAGGGCCACAAGTCCCACCCTTCCTTTTCCTGGGCAGCTCACAGGACTGCAGCCCTCCTCCATCTTCCATGGTACTGCTCCCCAGTCTTTTGGCACATAGCAGAGAGTGCCCTGTAGGATCACTGCGAATTTCAAGTATCTCCAGCCAGATTCTTATTCAGTTCAGCCTATTCTGACTTATTTTGACTTAAAGTAAAAGTTGGGAGGGACTTTAGTTAGACAATGATAATCTAGTCCAAGCTTTTTATTTTACAGATGAAGAAACTGTAATGAAGTAAGGTTAAGTAAATGGCCAGAGACAGAATAGATTGTGGCAGAGACTGGAAGCTTTATTCTTTGTCTCCAGCTCCAGCACAATTACCATCGAAGTATTCTACTTCTTCCTTCTACTAAGTGCTAGTTATGCTCCAAATGGAAGCACGGTGTCATCCAAAGGATCATAGATTTAGAGCTGAAAGAGACCTTGAGGGGCCATGGAGTCCAACCCTCACATTTGACAGAGAAAAAGGGTGAGAGAGATTAAGTGACTTGACTAGGATCACCCAGTTTAATAAGTACCTGAAGCAGGATTTAAACACATTTCTTCCTGACTTCAAGCTCAGAATTCCATGTTCTGTACCACAGTCACCTATATTCCACTATTGCTCCAACTCAGTTATAATAATAGTGTGATAAGGATTGACTTTCCGTCATGAAAAGAACACTAAACTGAGGAGGGGTTCCAGCCAGTCACATGCCCTGAGACTTTTCAATTTCCCTTCCTGTAAAAAAGACTAGATTAGATCATCTTTCAGTGTCTTCTAGATCTACCATCCATGAGGTTTTCCTTGATCTCCTAACTGGAAATGATCCTTTTGGCTTCCAATCTTGAAAATTATTATGCTATCATGTACTTACATTCTATTCTGTCTTATGATTCTTAACATCCATGTCTCATTTCCCCAATAGACTGTAGATTCCCTGATGGTAAGGACCTCATCATTTTTTCCCTGTAAATCTGAAAGTGATCATAGAAGTGTGATTTGTTTTAATTATTCCAGTTCTTCTGTTAAGTACTCAAGAGATCTTAAGCAAATCTCTATGGGCCTCTGTTTCCCCATTTGTAAAATGGAAGATAAAGGAGATAACGTCTAATGAGTCCTTTCTACATTTAATTTTTATGAACCTGTAATAGTAATTCCTGACATTCATGTAGCATTTTATAGTTTGCAAATTCCTTGATAGATTATCTCATTTGATCCTTAAAACAACTCTGTGAAGTAGGTATGCAGTGCCTGACATTTAATTAATAGGAATTTAACAAATGTTATAATAATGATTATAATATTTAATAATAATAATAATATAATGGATGGTGATTAATTAAAAATAAACTTATTTAATAGCAATAGATATTTGATGAATTATAATTTAATAATAATGAGTATGATAGTGTAATATAATTAATAATTTATGAGTAAATACAATTATTTAATATTAAGTATTTAGTAAATGTTGATTGATGAATAGTAATACCAATAGCATTCTTTCCTTATAAGCATCATGCCATCTAACATGGCTACACTTCTAAGCTCTCTTAATGTTTTGCCAAATTTTGATGCTAGTGAGGATTTAAAACTAGAAATTATCTTAGACACCATTTGGTCCAATTCTATGATTTTATAAAAGAGAATGTAGTATGTTCTTCTATAGGAACAGGAACAGGAAGATAGGAAGTGATTTTCTTTATTTTCACAAAGAAAATAAATGGCTCATCTGGGATGTGAGCCCAGAGTCCTAGTTCAATGCCTTTTCTATTTCATCATAGCACTTGGAGATAAGGAATATACTCACTTTCACCAAGGGCTGCTTTCTGGGGTATCTTTTCTTTCTCCAGGTTCTTCGGCAGCTGAAATCTATATTGGATAACACAGAAGAACCGATACATCATTAGGTGATCTCTTGAGGGGAAGCACAATTAGCAATTCCATTACTTCAAAATGTCCGGGTTACAATCTACATCCCAGAAGACACTGGACATTGTTGGTAGGACTTCAGGCACTTCTTTAAGCATTCTATTTCCTACTAATACCTTTAATAATATTTTTTATTTAGAATTTATAGTAGCAACATGTGGTGGGCTGATCATTCTAGCGCTGAACTTCACAGATGGACCAGAGAGGGCTTGCAAAGAGATTGTCCTAAAAGCTAGAACCGTGGTGCTCCAAACCATGATCAAAAAGTTAACTAGATAAGAAAAGAAAAGATTCTAAGGGACCATAGAAGTCAGTCTTTGAACTTCAGTTTTCCCATAGGTAAAGGAAACTTAATAATTCTCACTCTATTTGAGCCCATGGGATTGCTATGAGGAAAGGGACTGGCCAATTACCTCAGAGGCCAGTTGCTAAAGATTGAGGCAAAGAATTAAATAAGTTTAAAACACTTCACAAATAGTGATGCTATGTATAAACACTATCAGACTGCTTATCGTCTCAGGGAACAGGGAGGAGAAAGAAAGGAAAGAATTTGGAACTCAAAACTTTTTTTTTTAATGTCAATAAATTGTTTTAATAAGTATTTGAGAAAAAGTAAAAAACTACATAAAAATAGTGATGCTAGATGCATAGTGATGTTACATCTTTGTCTCTGCAGAAGAACCCCAAAATGAAGTTCTCAACACCGATTCGTTCCTCATGGCTATTGAATTTCCAGTTAAGTCCATAGTCCGAAAGGATACCTCAGGTAATAATACTTGCTTAATGGTGGTCTTTAAGGTAAGAGCTCTAAAATTTGCAGGCAGCAAAGGATTGTTTTTCCTCCTGCTTTTCTTTTTTAACACAGATGAGGGGATAAATCCTTTCCACCTTTCCTCAGACACCGACTTCTTCTTGTTTCGAGAAAAAGAGAGGGAAAAACATCAGTTGGTAAGTGATGGGCCTGAGCTGAGGAGATTACCAGTCTTTACACAAGTCAAACAAACCAAAACACTTTGTGATTAATCTTTTCTCTCTCCAAACCCTCCTGTTTCCACATTCCACCAGAATATATGGATCAAGCTTCTGTTATCCGGTTCCCTCTGTTTCTCCATTGTGTGATGACTGTAATCATGGCTAGCTTTAATTATCTTGTACATATATTGCTGAATACATGTATAACTGAAATAGCCTCCTAGCTCAATTCCCTGGCTCCAGTTAATTCTATTCCATCTTCCACATGCTACCAGAGTAATCTTCCCACAGCATAGCTTTTATATGTCATCCTCCTTCTTAAGAACTTTGGATGGTAACCCAGTGCTTATAAAAAAAAATCCCATGCTGGGTCCTCCATAACCTGCTTCTATCCAATCTATTCAATTTTATCTCCTGTAATTCCACTGAATAAAGTATGTCTCTTAAGAGTGACTTTCCATCCCATAAATATATCATACTCATCCCTGTCTACCTACATTTGCATATGCTTTGATTCATTTTTAAGATGGCCTCCCCTCCCCTTTGGGAAATTCCAACCCATTCTTCCAGGCCCAACTCCAAGGTCACTTGCTACATGAAACCCACCCACATTGCCCCATTGTGGTTATAGCCAACCAATCCTTTCTGTCTGAACCCATGAATTTCAATTCTCCATAGTGCTAAAAGTTAGGAGAGTGAAAGTCTAGTCTAGCAGCAGATACTACAATTCCAGCCAGCCTGCATTTAAAAAAAAATAAATAAATACAATGTGTCCCCAAAGTCTTGGTATAGCTTACAGCATTAAATATGGGATTTACTGCTTTCCCATGAGTTCCCCAATAAACTCTACAATCTCCAAGGCCAACCTAGTAGTCACAAACTTGCCAACAACAATTACCCAGATCTGACCAGATGGTCCAGGTGGAGGCGCAGGTACCCTGCGCATGGCACCTGCCATGTTGAAATTTAACTTTGAATAACTAGAGGTGAGGGGGGAAGGGTAAGAGGCCAAGTTGAGCTTCTAATCTAACCTACCTATTTACCCCAGGAAAGGGAGGCAAAGAAAACCTTGAAAGTCTTTGAGAAGATGACCTATTCCTCAAAGATATCCGCCAAGGGCACTAACCTCCGGAGACAGCTACAAAAGGAAGATAACATGGACGACCAAGCTCTGCAGGCTGAAGCCCAGCAATTCCGAGATCTTCGAGACAATTCCACTTGGAAAATTGCTGTCACCAAAGGTAGAGTGACTACTAAACCCAGACACCCCAAGCCAGCAGTCAGGGCTTGGGGGGAGTAGGGGTCTATAAAACACCTCATTTTTCTATTCTTCCAAATGAAGGCAGCTTTTAGCATTCTTCAGAAAGTACAGAATTTAAAAGCAGAAAATCTGACTTCTGCCATATCATTTCTCTGAGCCTCAGTTTCCTCATCTATAAAATGGGACAACAATATATGCCCTTATCTATCCATCCCAATCAGTTTATGGTCAGATTCACAAAAGAATCAGGCAGACGAGTGATATTAAAGCAACAAGCCTTTATTATGACACATTTTAGACCACATAAAGAAGCCAAAAAACCAAAATGAAATGTCCAGGGGTGGAGAAAATAACAGACGGCTGTGGCAGTATGTGGCTGAATAGTCAGTGTTTAACAATCTGCGCTCAGAAATGGAAAAAAAAAATGCTAATCTGTAAGCATGATATACTTTTAAGTTAATCTGCATCATCAGCCCTTTTTTCTTTAGTTGATATAATCAAAAAGTGATAAAAGGCATATTATGGCATTTGCCCATTTCCAAGATATACAAACATTAAATTTAACCCGTCAGCTATGAGCCAGTTCAAGCTGGTCCAGCATACCGCTAGATGCAGTGATCTTGGGACATAAACAGAAGAGGTCAATGGTGGTCTCATCAGAGCAGTGTGCCCTTGGACTTGGAACATCCAAGCTCTCCATCAATCCTGTTAGTCAAAGGGGAGAGACATATAGACTTGAAAGAGACAGGAGCAGGTCCAGATACAGACAGGGAGAACTCTTGGCTAGGGGACAACCTAGCTGAATTAAATAACACAGCAATCATGTAGATTAGAAATTTCTGGGAAAGGACAAAATAAAAGGATTTGGAGTCTGAGCACATCTGAACAGAGCAAAGTGATAAATTTGCAGGCTACAAAATAAACTCATGAAAATCAGCAGCATTTCTCTATAATAACAAGGAGAAGGAAAAAGACGTATAAACATGTATTAAGTATCACCTATAGGGCCAGGCACTGTGCTAAGCAATTTATAAATTCTCATTTGATCTTCAAAACAATCCTGTTGGGGTAGTGCTATTACCCCAATAATAAAAAACAGAAATTCCATTCAAAATAACTAGAAAATGCATAAAATGCTTAAGGCTGAATCTGTAAAAACACATAAAATATTAAATAGATTCACTTTTTAAAAGATCCTTAAAGGAAAAAAAACAGCCAGAATAAATAGTCTGAAGAATATTCAGTGTTCATGATTAGAGGTTGTGCCAAATTAATAAAAACAGCAAAGCACTTGAGAATATAGGAATAAATGGACTATTCCTTAAAATAATGAGGAGCATATATTTAAAACCATCAGTAAATATCATA
Source organism: Sminthopsis crassicaudata (assembly GCF_048593235.1). NCBI lineage: Eukaryota > Metazoa > Chordata > Mammalia > Dasyuromorphia > Dasyuridae > Sminthopsis > Sminthopsis crassicaudata. Next base: position 699,691,116 of record NC_133617.1, read on the forward strand.
TGTAATGGCGATAAACTGGAACCTTTCCCAGTAAGATCAGGAGCGAAACAAGGATGCCTATATCACCATTACTATTCAATATTGTACTAGAAACGTTAGCCTCGGCAAGAAGAGCAGAGAAAGAGATTCAAGGAATTAGAGAAGGTAATGAGGAAATCAAACTATTACTCTTTGCAGATGACATGATGGTATATTTAGAGAACCCCAAAGACTCTGCAAAAAAAGCTATTAGAAATAATTTAGAACTTTAGCAAAGTTTCAGGATACAAAATAGATCCACATAAATCCTCAGAATTTTTATACATTAACAACACAATTCAACAGCAAGAGATACAAAGTTAAATTCCATTCAAAATAACGGTCGATATCATAAAATTTTTGGGAATATATCTACCAAAGGAAAGTCAGGAATTATATGAGCAAAATTACAAAACACTTGCCACAAAAATAAAGTCAGGTTTAAATAATTGGAAAGACATTAAGTGCTCTTGGATAGGGCCAGCGAATATAATCAAGATGACAATACTCCCTAAACTAATCTATTTATTTAGTGCTATACCAATCAGACGCCCAAGAAACTATTTTAATGACCTAGAAAAAATAACAAAATTCATATGGAAGAACAAAAGGTCGAGAATTTCAAGGGAAGTAATGAAAAAAAAATTAAATGAAGGTAGTCTAGCTGTACCTGATCTAGAACTATATTATAAAGCAGCAGTCACCAAAACCATTTGGTATTGGCTAAGAAATAGACTAGTTGATCAGTGGAATAGGTTAGGTTCACAAGGCAAGATAGTGAATAAAAATAGCAATCTAGTGTTTGACAAACCCCCAAATCCCAACTTTTGGGATAAGAATTCATTATTTGACAAAAACTGCTGGGAAAACTGGAAATTAGTATGGCAGAAATTAGGCATGGGCTCACATTTAACACCACATACTAGGATAAGATCAAAATGGATTCATGATTTTAGGCATAAAGAACGAGATCATAAATAAATTAGAGGAACAGAGGATAATTTACCTCTTAGACTTGTGGAGGAGGAAGGAATTTGTGACCAAAGGAGAACTAGAGATCATTATTGATCACAAAATAGAAAATTTTGATTACATCAAATTAAAAAGATTTTGTTCAAACAAAACTAATGCAAACAAGATTAGAAGGGAAGTAACAAACTGGGAAAACATTTTTACAGTTAAAGGTTCTGATAAAGGCCTCATCTCCAAAATATATAAAGAATTGACTCTAATTTGTAAGAAATCAAGCCATTCTCCAATTGATAAATGGTCAAAGGATATGAACAGACAATTCTCAGATGATGAAATTGAAACTATTTCCACTCATATGAAAGTGTTCCAAATCACTATTGATCAGAGAAATGCAAATTAAGACAACTCTGAGATACCACTACACACCTGTCAGATTGGCTAAGATGACAGGAACAAATAATGATGAATGTTGGAGGGGATGTGGGAAAACTGGGACACTGATGCATTGTTGGTGGAGTTGTGAAAGAATCCAACCATTCTGGAGAGCAATCTGGAATTATGCCCAAAAAGTTATCAAACTGTGCATACCCTTTGACCCAGCAGTACTACTACTGGGCTTATATCCCAAGGAAATACTAAAGAAAGGAAAGGGACCTGTACGTGCCAAAATGTTTGTGGCAGACCTTTCTGTGTTGGCTAGAAACTGGAAAATGAACGGATGCCCATCAATTGGAGAATGGTTGGGTAAATTATGGATATGAATGTTATGGAATATTATTGTTCTGTAAGAAATGACCAACAGGAGGAATACAGAGAGGCTTGGAGAGACTTACATCAACTGATGCTGAGTGAAACGAGCAGAACTAGGAGATCATTATACACTTCAACAGTGATACTGTATGAGGATGATTCTGATGGAAGTGGATATCTTCAACATAGAGAAGAGCTAATCCAATTCCAATTGATCAATGATGGACAGAATCAGCTACACACAGAGAAGGAACACTGGGAAATAAGTGTAAACTGTTTGCATTTTTGTTTTTCTCCCCAGATTATTTTTACCTTCCAAATCCAATTCTTCCTTTGCAACAACAACAAAAAAAATTCAGTTCTGCACATATATATTGTGCCTAGGATAAACTATAACATATTTAATATGTATGGGAATGCCTGCCATCTAGGGGAAGGGATGGAGTGAAGGAGGGGAAAAATTCGGAACAAAAGGGAGTACAAGGAATAATGTAAAAAATTATCTATGCATATGTACTGTCAAATAAATGTTATAGTTATAAAATTAATTTAAAAAATAAAAATAAAAACAGCAACATTACTAAAGTAATTTGCAATTTAATAATGTGCCAATAAGATTCTCACAAAGATTTATGAGACACATGTAAGCTATATTGGATTCTCAGGGAAAGGTGGAAGAAAGAAAGGACAGGAGGATAGAAAATATTTTAAATGTTTTAACATGTAATTGGGAGAAAAATAAAATATTATATTAAAAAAACATATGCAGAGGTGTCAAACATGTGGCCCTCCACTATGCAGCCTACAACATTCCTGAGTTTGGACCAGATTAAAATGTAATTGAAAATATCTAACAAATTCAATAAAAAGTAACAAAAATGCAGGTAGCATTTTAAAACTACGTCAATATATGGCTTGAGGGAATCCTTATATATGTATTAGTGGATCCATTTCTACTTGAATTTGACGCCAGTGTTTTATTGGACACTATAAAATAATAAAATTCATTTGCAGAAGCAACAGATCTAAAATGTCATTGAGAATAATGAAGAGAGGTGAAAAAATAATAGCATTTCCATATCTCAAAGTATTATCATAAAGCAGCAATCATCAAAAACATTTAGTATTTATTTTTTTAAATTGAGTAAATCAAAAGAAACTAGAGAAAATCCTTAGCAATGGAATGCAATAATCTAATGTTTGATAAACCACTTGAGGGGAAAATTTGGATATCGGATATTGGATATTTGGATATTGGATAAAAAATTTCTGGGAAAAGTGGAGAGTAATTTATACCTTATGTCATATTCTACATAAATTCTAAATGGCTACATGACCTTAAAATGAAAGATTACATCATTAAAAATTACAAGACAAAATATATCATACATACTTTGATTAATTATGGATAGAAATCGTATTATATATGAGACAAGAGATAGGCAATTATAAAAGATAATATAGATGATGGATTACATGAAAAGCTACCTAACAGGCAAAATTAATTAATCTAGGAAACAAGAAACCATCTTTGCTTTAATTTTCTCAGATAAAAATTCGGTTGGTTTCCTAGACAGATAGATATTCATTGACATGTATACAAATGCTACACACACACACACACACACACACACACACACACACACACACACATATATATATATATATATATATATATATATATATATATATATATATATATATATATATACATTCACATATATGTGTGTATGTGCATGTGTATATAAAATACCCCAAAACATTCCTCTAAGAAGAAATCAAGGGAAATGAACAAACAGTTCTCAAAAGAAGAATGATCCAAATCATTAATAAGAAAAACGGAGATCAAAACAATTCTGAGGTTTCATTTCATAGTAAATTGGTAAAGATGACAAAAATTGAGCATAGTCAATATTGGAATGATTCTGTGAAGATAGACACATTAGTGCATTATTGGAGGAACTTTAAATTAGTCTAGCCATTCTGGAAAGAAATCTGCAGTATGTTCCGAAAGTCAGTAAACTATTCACTTTTTTAAAAATAATTTTTATTTACCAGATATATGCATGGGCAACTTTACAGCACTGACAACTGACAAACCCTTTGCTCTAACCTTTCCCCTCCTCCCCCCCCTCCCAAGATGGCAGGTTGACCAATACATGTTAAATATGTTAAAGTATAAATTCAATACAATATATGTATACATGACCAAACAGTTTAAACTATTTACTTTGATACAGAAATGAAACTATTAGATCTATAATCCAAAGAGATCAAAGGAAGTGCAAAAAGACCCACATATTAAAAAAAAATTATAACAACTCTTTGTGGTGATAACTAAGGAGGTACCAGTCAATTGGCGAGCGAGTGGAGATTATGGTATATGAATATAATGCAATATTATTGAGCCATATGAAATGACAATATAGACAGCTACAGAAGAAACTAGGAAGACATATACATATATATATAAAGTCAAGTGAGAAGTAGAAAAACAATTTATACAATTGTAACAACATTATAAAGAAAAACAACTGTGAAAGACAAAAGAACTTTGGTCAACACTTACAAATCAAGATTCTAGAGGACTGAAAATGAAGCATGATACCCACCTCTTGAAGAGAAGAGTGATTGACAAAGGCTGAAGAATGGAACATGCATTTTTGGACATAGCCAAGGAGAGATTTTCTTGACTATGCATATTTATCATGAGCATTTTCTCTCTTTCTTTTTTTGTTGTTCAAATGGAAGGAGTAGTGGAATGGTAAGAAAATAAAGGCTTGCTAACTGCAAAAATTAATAAAATTAAAAAGAAAAGTAATGCAACTATTTCTGACTTTTTCTATATATGGAAGTGTTAACATTTATTTTTAAACAAATTAAACAGATGTGGATAAGACACAGAAGTAGATATAGATGTAAAGAGAGAAAGGGATGGAGTTGGAGATGGAAATAAAGAATCTCATTTGACATTTATCATCCCTGTGCAAAAATGCCGAAAGTTGGTAAATGACTTATCCAGGACTACACAGTAAGTGTCTGAGTCAGGCTTCGAGTATGGGTTTCCCTGGCTCTAAGTCTGGCACTTTATCTAATAGGTCAAGTTACTTCTCATTGCCTGAACTCACTGTTCTTGATGTGTAACCTGAATTCAAGCTTTCTAGTGTGAGGCAACTAACATTTGCCAGAAGTTCCCTTATTAAGGTTATAAACACACTCCTATAGTCCCTCTGGATAATTGGGATTCTTAGATATGACTTGATGCATTAACTCCAAATCCCAGACACAATATTGAGTGGTTGAGTTTGTTTGCTTTGCCATTATTAAGTTCCATTTCTGTGTTGAATTGTATGTTTAGTTTACATTCTGACTCCAGCAAAGCAGGCATTATAAATACAATGTTAAGAAGAAATAGCTCAAACAATCCACAGAGGGCTACTTTCCAAATAAATCATGAGTAGAATGTAAAGTCTCTGAAGACAAGGACCATTTAGTGATATTGTCTTTAATCCCTAGCCTTGACCATAATAATACAGATGCTTAATAAATGCTAGTCTATTTTTTAAATGATTTAAATCTCTGTTAAGCAAATTGTTCTATTCAAAATGTATTAAGACCTACAATATCCAGGGAACTCACTTGAGTTTCTAGAGTCAAATACCCCATGCCTTTAATAAACCCCAACTCTTAGGTCCTCCAGTCTCATTTCCTGGAGAGTGCTGAAGTAGTACAAGATACAAGTAACACTCTTTGGAGACCGGAAAGCAAACTTGAATCCTTGAGGAAGGAAAAGTCTTCCCCAAGTGGGAATATTAAGGATTGAAACTTTAGAGAGGCAGTGACAGATCATCAATGGAATTCCTCAACTGGGCACCATATATCAGAAGGGATAGAAGCTAGCCTTCCTAGACCCTCTTTTTCCCTACGAGAGAAGGGTGGGAGATGGAGCCAAAATGTCAGAGTGGAATCAACATTTTTACTGAGCTCTTCCCCCATCCCAATACCACAGTTTGAAAAGTATGTCAAGGTGAATTTTTAGCTGAGAAAGCCAATAAAAAAGCACAGTCTTCCTGGGGTGGGAGCTGGCCAGGAGCATGGTATGGTGGTAGTGGTCTAAACAACATCAGCTATAGTCTATTGGGTGGCAGCAGGGGAGCAACAAAAGCCAGAAACAGGAGACAGGATATCTCACCAGAAAGAGACCTCAGGTGACCCCTATACTAGGAGTATAGGTGCAGAATCAGGTAATACTGGGAAGCTCTATCGACACGATTTCTAAGTCACAGTTCCAGAGTGGAGAAGAGTAGCCACAGTCACAAGAGAACAGGGGACACACTTAAGGACCAGAGCACAAATTAGAAGGGCCTCTCAAACATCTCTCCAGTTAACAAAACTTTGGGAGCACCAAAAAAACTTGTAGGTAATCACTGAATTATAATAGCAGAAGCACGTACGAAAGTTCAGGCTAGACATCCCCCCATTTACCCCCAGAGAGCAAATATAAAGTCTAAAATCAAGAAATATACTGGGAAAATGAGTGTACAAGAGCAACAACAAAAGAACCCGACCATAAAAGGCTACTATAGTGGCAGAAAAGCTCAAGACACAAATTCAAAAGAAGATAACTTGAAAATATTTACAAAGAAAGCCTCATAACAAAATACAGACTGGACATAAGCCTAGCAAGAATTTCTAGATCTTTTTTTTTTAAAAAAGAATTTTGGAAAATATGAAAAATTTGAAAAAGAAATGAGAATAATGCAAGATCATAAAAAGGAAATTAACTGGTAAAAGAGATACAAAAAATACTGAATATAACTCCTTAAAAACTACTTGAATTGGAATAGAAGTTAATGACCAGAGACATCAAGAAACAAAAAACAAACTCAAAAGACTGAGAAATAGATATGAAATATCTCATTGGAAGATTAAAGTGGGAATTTCTTGGCTAATATGAAGTATCTGGTCAATGTCAAAGTCCTATTAGAAGAAGAGGGACTTATCCTGGTCCCCTTCTGGAGAGATTCCTTTTCTGGAGATAAGAGAAACCAAGAGGAGACCCAAGAACTGGATGAGTAACAAGGGACTAAGCCACAGTGTAAAATATCCAACCTGGACTTTGCTCGAGTGCTATCATGAATTATGTGGACTGTGCTGGGCCAATGAGAAGAGGGATGGGGGTTCACTTTCAGAACCAAATACAAAATTCTCTTTCAGAGAGCTCCCAAATTCTATGGTAGTGCTCTAAGTCCAGAATATCTCTTGAGTCCCTATTGGATCCTGGAATTCAATAGAGAAAATGGGGGGGGGGGTAATCTCTTTACTGACATGAAATGTGATTTCCTTCTGGGGAAATCTCAATGACATAATGGTACTATGAGTCTGGAGAATTGTATTTATAGCCCAAGGAGCAAAGTGGAATGGACACTGTCTAGACTTCATGGATTTTTGTGAATCTTTGAGTCTTTTCCCCATTATTTATATGTTTGAAATAAAGGCTCTTCTGTATTTTTTATGTATGTAATTAACTTGAGTGACTGTACATGAATTGAGAGAGGTCTTTTAACCCATACTATGATATAATTATGACTAGATATATTATTTTTTGAATAAATTTTATTAATTTTGGGGGTTTTTGTTTAATATTCCCCACTTTCTACCCAATCACCTCCAATATCCCATATAACAAATATTTTATTTTATTTTTTTATAGTTTTTATTTACTAGATATATGCATGGGTAATTTTACAACATTGATAATTGCCATACCTTTTGTTCTAATTTTTCCCCTCTTTTACCCTCCCCCCCAGATGGCAGGTTGACCAATACATGTTAAATATGTTAAAGTATAAATTAAATCCAATATATGTATATGTGTCCAAACAGTTGTTTTGCTGTACAAAAAGAATCGGATTTTGAAATAGTGTACAATTAGCCTGTGAAGGAAATCCAAAATGCAGGCGGACAAAAATAGAGGGATTGGGAATTCTATGTAGTGACGGTTCATAGTCATCTCCCAGAATTCTTTCACTGGGTGTAGCTGGTTCAGTTCATTACTGCTCTTGGAACTGATTTGGTTCATCTCATTGTTGAAGAGGGCCACATCCATCGAATTGTTCATCATATAATATTGTATTACAAATATTTTAAAAGAAAAAAAGAAAAAAACAGAAAAACAGTTCAATACATTAAAAAATATAAAACTATATACAAAGATCCCCATCTGTTGAGTTTCTACCTTGAAGGCAAATTTCCCTTTTATATCTCTTCTTAGGGGCTGTGCTTGACACCTGCGGTTCTATGATGTTCCCTTAAGACATTATAACTTTAGGCACAAGTCAAAGAATGGTTTATGAGAAGTTCCAGGACTAACCCTGGTTCCTAGAAACTTGGACCACAAAATTCAAGGATACAGCACTTGTATACATTTAACAGCTAAGAACAAACAAAAACAAATTTAGCATCTTTGCAAAAACAATCCAATTCAGAGGCATCCACAATATCCAATAAACACTAAAATATTTATAGAACATAAAATATCAAAGAACTTGAAACAAAATGGAGATGTCCATGGATTTGGGGAATGGCAAAAGTTGTAGTAGATGAATGTAACAATGAAAACACTTCACTGTAGGGAAAGGGACCTGTATGTACCAAAATGTTTGTGGCAGCCCTTTTTGTAGTGGCTAGAAACTGGAAGATGAATGGATGTCCATCAACTGGAGAATAGTTGGGTAAATTATGGTATATGAAGGTTATGGAATATTATTGCTCTGTAAGAAATGACCAGCAGGAGGAATATAGAGAGGCTTGGAGAGACTTACATCAACTGTTGCTGAGTGAAATGAGCAGAACTAGGGGATCATTATACACTTCAACAATGATACTGTATGAAGATGTATTCTGATAGAAGTGGATATCTTCAACATAGAGAAGAGCTAATCCAATTCCAATTGATCAATGATGGACAGAATCAGCTACACCCAGAGAAGGAACACTGGGAAATAAGTGTAAACTGTTAGCATTTTTGTCTTTCTTCCCAGGTTACTTTTACCTTAAGAATCCAATTCTTCCTGTGCAACAAGAAATTCGGTTCTGCACACATATATTGTATCTAGGATATACTATAACACATGTAACATGTATGGGGAGGGGTGGAGAGAGGGAAGGAAAAAGTTGGAATAGAAGTGAGTGCAAGGGATAATGTTGAAAAATTACCCATGCATATGTTCTGTCAATAAAAAGCTATAATTTTAAAAAAAGAAAATACTTCACTGTAAAAAAAATGATGAATATGAAGAAGATCAAAAAATATGAGAAGATTTATATGGACTAAGATCTAGAGACATAATCTATACAATGAAGAACCACAAAACATAACTATATGCTGTGAAATTTCAATGACCAACATTGACCCCAAAGAAAAGGTAAAAGAATGCATATCTCCCTCCTTTCAGAAGTGACTACCAATGTAGAATATTACCTATAAGACTAAACTCAGTAAATATATTGGTTAGTGTAGCTCAATTATTTTTTTCTTCTCAATTATTTGTTATAAGGACTCTCTGGGAAGGGAAGAGAGATGGATATATCAGAAAAGGCAGGTTATATAAAAGTCAAAGACTAGCTAGAGATTATAGTACATAATATAACAAATGGCCACATTTAGGAAGAAATACAAGTTAATTATTATACTCAACCTTTACTATTAATAAAAGATTTAAAAATACCTAGAGGATGACCATTACACTGGATGAGACATCATCAGTCCCACTCTAAACCAGTACTTGGGAACACCTCCAAGGATAAGAGATCACATTCAAACACACGCACACACACGTAGAAGTAAAAATAAGACTTACATTTTACTAGATTTTTAAAGTTTAAAAATATAAAATAGCATTTACATACTTTTTATATTCCCAGCACCATATGAGCAATTTACAAATATTTTCTCATTTGATTCTCATAAATATCTTTACAGCAGTGCAAGTAGATAAGTGCTATTGTCATCTTCATTTTAGTTTGAGAAAACTGAGGTAAGCTTATGATTTGCCTTAGGTAACTGATAACTGGTCCAAAGTCACATTTAATTAAACTCAAGTTTTCCCAAGTTCAGGTGAAGCACTCTGTGCACTATGGCACCACCTGGCTGCCTCTATTTTATAAAATATTTTTACAATAAACTTGGAAGGTAGATATTTTAATGATTATTACCCCCATTTTCCAGATGGGGAAAGTGAAGCTCAGAAAGATAAAATGTTGAAATCTTTGGTTCCATAGCTAGTGTTAAAATCAGAATTCAAACCCAGATTTCTTGATTTCAAGTTTAGTACCTTCCTTCCACTTTTTTTTCTGCTGTAATTTTCAATGCCAAAAAAAGGACAGCACCAAAATGGAGGTGGCTTTGAACAAAAGGTAAAGGAGTTTGAATGTTAATTCACCAGTACTAGGGAGCTACTGAAGATCTCTGAATAAAGAGTCACAGCCAGATGTATGCATGAGAAAAGCTCATCTTGCTGGGGTATGAAGAATGAACTAGAGGTTCAAGAAAGTAGGAACCAAAAGGTCTATAATGAGGTTTGGGGGATAATCTCAAGAGGGTTCATGAATGTGAAGATTTTTGGACCAGATGAGCTCTTATGTCCTTCTGTCATTGCAGATAAAAGAATTGAGAGAGAGAGTTTGGCTACTTACATCGAAAAGAATCGAAAAATGTTTTTGATCCAGGTACCTGCCCTATCGACAAGAGTTCTTAGAATGGACAGTCCAGCCATTTTCCATTTTCCAATCTGGCCTTGCTAAATATTCTATTGTAAAAGTGTCCCAAATGGTCTCAAAGGGACTGCTGGAATGAGTCAAAGGGGTCTGGGTCCCAGGAATATTATCAAAGCATCAAGCTTGCCTTATCCTAAGTTTTGCCCCCATGTATTGGAATCTGAGGCGGGAGATGTCTAGCATAGTGAAGGGGGGCATCTGGATGGAACAGGAGAGTCCCAGGGAATAACCTTTGCCTTGAATAGAACAAATTTGTTACTGAATTTTGGTTTTTTGGTGGTATCTTCAATGGGTAACAGGGCTTATGGGGAAGGAAAATTCAGATTCAAAGAGGACAAATGAAAGAAATGGGAAGGGGAGGGAGTGAATTTGACCTGGCTCCTTCAAAGTCTTTTGACAGCTTTAATTCTCACCCTTGACTTAGGCAAAACTCATTCTTTTCTCTTTTCCTCATTTTGTTTTCCTGAACTTCATTTCTTCTCCTTCTTTCCTTGTCTCCTCCCTCCTTTCCCCACTTTTTTCTCCTTGCTTTCTCCTTCACCCTTCCAATTTTTTGTTGTGTCGAGATCCCCAAACTCATTCTTTCCTCATTTCCTCATTTTGTTTTCCCAAAATTAATCTCTTCCCCTTCTTTCATTGCCTCCTCCCTCTTTTTCCTCTTCTTCTCCTCGTTGCTTTCTCCTTCATCCTCCCCTTTGGTTGTGCCGAGATCCCAAGTCCTCCAAAATGCCTGTGCTCTAGGTCCCTGAATACATTGTAAAGGAACATCTTTGTCCTCCTGACAGAGTTAGAGGTTCTTAATCCTTTGTGTTCCAGAGTCTTGGGCCTTAGGTTACTCAAACTTCCCAGGAAGTATCAAGAGCCCAAGGGATTAGCAGATCCCAACGGTCAAGAGTTTGAACCATCTTTTCTTGCGTGTGATCTGAATGATTCCCATTTTGACTCCTACAAGTGTTAAGCCACATTATCAATCCCCTCTACATTGCTGTGAGTTGTCAGGATGAGGAACAGAGAGGAAGATTATCCTTTACATAATGCTGACACTCCATTCTGAGTCCTGCCATCTCTGACACAGACACGCCTGAGAGAAGGGTTCTGAAGGCATGACAAGGCAAGTTCATTTAACCTCTCTGAGACTCAGCTTCCTCATCTGTAAAATGGGGATAATAGTAGCACCTCGTCCCATGGTTGTTATGAGGTATCATAACATAAAACAAGGTACTCTATGTAAAATGCTTTGCAAACCATAATGTGAGACATAAATGCCAGCTATTAACTGGCATATTAGTTCTCCCTTTCTCTAGAACAAGGTGGTACACAAATGCCATCTTACAAACTAACCTCAAGCACCCAGAGGGAATCCTTCCTTCCTCCTGATTTTATTTTCTAGCTTCTGGGAGGCCTTGAGTATGAGAGAGGCTGGGGAGGTGGGGTCCCAGAAATGGGATTTCAGAGATCTTCTTCAGAGATCTTCTTTCAGAGATCTTTCAGAGAGCCTTCCTCAGGGCTAGTCAATCAGTCAATAAGCAGCTATCAGGTGCTGTCAGACATCAAGAATACAAACTCATAAATCCAAGTGTTTGCCCACAAGGGACTTACCTTCCACAGAAAAAAATATATAAGCTCAATACAGGGTAATGGGAGTGGAGTGGACAGAGGCCCTAGAAGCTGGAAGAATTAGCAATGGGCTCCTGTAGAAAGTGAGGCTATAGTGGAGCTCTGAAGTCAAATGGAGGATTTCAAAAAATGAGAATAAGGAGAGAGTGCATTCCAGGCAGAAGTGTCAGCCTTTACAAAAGCATAGGAATGGCAAGGAGAATTTGGTGGGTGAAGAAAAACATGTTCCTCATTGGCCCTACCCTTCTTCCTTCCTTCCCTCCTTCTCTCCTTCCTTCCTTTGTTCTTTCCTTCCTTCCTCCCTTTCTCTTTATTCTTCCTATCTTCCTTCCTTCTTTTCTTTCTTCCTTTTTTCCTTCCTTCCATTGTTCCTTCCTCCCTTCCATATTTTCTTTCTTCTTTCCTTTCTTTCCCTCCCTCCTTTCCTTCTTTCCTCCCTTCTTCCTCCTTTCCCTCCCTCATTCTTTCCTTTTTTTCTTCTTTCCTCCTTCTTTCCTTCTCCCCACCTCCCTCCTTTCCTTCTTTATTTTCCCTTCTTCCTTCCTTTCTTTCTTTACTTCTTCTTTCCTTCCTCTCTCCCTTAATCCTTCCTTTCTTCTCTCTCCCTCTTTTCTTCCTCCCTCCCTTCCTTCTTTCCTAAACTCAATTGCTCCATTTCTTTCTACTTTTATACCCTCTCACTCATCTTCTATCACACCGCTTTTCCCATTGTATCTAGGGTGGATCATGGATATAATGCTGAGGTCAAGTGTGGGGGGAGGGGATGGAGATCCCTTCGAACTCTGTCCCCAAGGTATGGGTTTTTGGCCCTCAGTATGCCCTGGAAATGAAGAAAGAGGAGATCCTGAGACTGGAAATGTTGGCCACCAAGGAAGAGATGAAGCTGAAGAAGGCAGAAAAATTCCTAGAGAAAGACGCGACTCTGTTTGATGAGTTCCTGAAGGAGAATGATAAGAACTCCGTGCAGGCCATGAGAACGTAAAGCAAGGGGGGAAGGTGCAGCCATGGGGGCAAGGCCCATGAGGACAGTGGAGGGGAGGGGGGCAAAATGTCAACCCCCTCTCCAGAACCAGTGTTAATGCCCAATAACTGATAATCAGAATAACACTGGCCTAGAAGCCCAGTCTTCCATATCCCATTGTAGAGAGGGGAAAATGGGGTCTTCCATTTCACCCTAATGGTAACAGTCCAAGAAAAATATTATATTCACAGGGCAGATTTGCTATGTACCTCTACAGCAGTATCCTTAAACCCAGATATAATGCCAAATTTGGGGGTCTTGGGGCTTTCCATCAGCACCTAACTGAGCCTTAAACTGGGATCTATACCTAAATCTAACTCCAATTTAGGCCTAAACTCAAATACTAGCAAGTACTGTATTAAAAACTATCTATGATGCTAAAGCCACAATACCTTCTATTCCCATTGCTAAAAATCCTAATCCCATCTTTAAACCTTAATACTAACTTTAATTTTAGTCTCATGTTGCACAACAAATATATGCTAAGGGTCACTATTTATCACGAGTACTCATAGCCATTGTCCTAAAGAAAGTTTCCTCAGAACCTAGTCACAGGGTCATTTAATCCACCCTCCTGTCCTCAGGTACTAAGTCTTCAAGACTGGCTCTAGGAAGAATAGCCTCTTCTTGGTCATTTTATACCAAACCCTGCTCAGCCAAATGTGAAGAGACAACATTAACTAAAAATAACTCTCCATTCCCTGCCTCTGATGTATCATGTCTGGTCTTAGGCTACATTTTACAGAAATTAAGCCTATGCTCTTTTCATTCTCCAAACTATGGCCGCCTCCTATTTCCACCAACATCTGATCTGTTCAGAATTTGTTTCTGCACTGGGCTATTAGTCTTGCCCATGTTCTCCTAAGGAACATCATGGTCCTTTGAGACCCACTGTGGACTGCCTAGCTAAAATTCCTGTCCTTCAGTAGTTCCTATCAACAGGCAGACTTTTCTAGTATTTGGTGAATCAGACAACCCTGGGTTGATCATAAGTTTAGCCAGAATATTTTCCATATCTAGCTTTGTGTCATAGCCTGTTATGGGATTGAGGACCTGGCTAGTGGAGAGTGGGACAGGCAGGAATTACCAATGGCAAAAACAGTGAGGATCTGGATAGCTTGTGTGGAAGGCATGGATTGGGTAAAAGTCTTAATTGAAGTTAGACCCCAGAGATCCTTAAAAAAACAGGAAGAAAACCTTTGATTTGGTGTGGCAGCCAATTTCCACTGTTTTTACATTTTGATGGTATAAATGGAGAACACAGACTGAGCATCAATTATCTCTTCCATCACATCATGTGACTGGTCCATCTCCTTTTCTTGAACATGTTTCCTCTCTGATATCCATAGGCATAAGATGACTTCAAATACCTTATCACTGGAAATAATGTCATTCCCTTGCATCCATCATGCATTTTTCCATTGAACATTGGTTATTTAAAACGTTTAATTCTTCTGATATCACATCCTTTTAAGACGTATATTGCTTGGAAAATATTTGGGTACTCTCAAAATGTAAACAGACCTAGAGAAAGGAAGACTAATGCTTCATGGATAGATCTTGTTTATAGCATCCAGGGAAGAAGATGGATGAGAAATTGATAGAGGGAATAGTCACATAGGGGTAGCAGGGATCATGGGTTCATATAACTAAAGCTAGAAGGGACCTTAGATGCTTCATTTAACAGATAAGGAAACTGAAGGAGGACCAGAGAATTTATGTGACTTCCAATAACAGGATCATCATTCCTGGAAGGGACTTTGTGTGTCATGTGGTCCAACTTACTCATTTCACTGATACCCAAAGAGAATGAGGGGTCTGCCCAGGGCTGGTGATTGACTTATGTCTTTCTCCTAGCTCTCAAATGGGTTATAATAAGGAGGATTGTGGTATAATGGAAAGCACACTGGACTTGGGCCCAAGAAAATTAGTGCTATAAGAGTCTAGCTAGGATTGTTAGGAAAGCTTCCTGGAAAAGGCAAGACTAGAATTGGGCCTTGAAAAATAAATAGGATTTCATTTGTTAAAAGGGAAAAATATTCTTAAGGTTCCCTACTTCTTTAGAAGGCATTTCCTAACCCGAAATCTCTTCAATTAAGCAGGCTGGATAGGAATGGATAAGTTGACTTCTCTGGGAACCTTTGATTTCATTTCCTACATTAATTTTGACCCTCTTGCTTTGTTCTAGCCAAAAAAAAAGCAAGATAGAAGACTGTTCCCTTATATTTCTAGGTCTTTAGGTTGAACTTTTTCCCCAAGGGAATTTATTCCTTAATCTGGGGTGGGCCTGCTGTTGCTCAGACTGACTAGCTGGAGGTCTGACTACATCTCTAACAAGTCTTCCTCCTGTTGTAGGGCGGAAAAGGAAGCCAAAGCAAAGATGGAGAAGATCGCTGAAATCCGAGAGATCACAGCACAAATCTTAATGATTAAAAGGTGACATTTACCCCCCTTCTTCTCTCAAGGGAGAGTTGGAAAAGGCAAATGTTTTATGGGAAAATCTTCTTTGTTAATTTTAGGAACATAGACTTTTAAGATGTAGAGCTGAAGTGTACCATGGAGATCATCTTTTAGATACAGTGGAAAGAGATCTGGATTGAGAATTGTGTGTGTGTTAGTATGTGTTTTTGAGTGCTCTTACTATCCTTTTCTTCCTTTATACAATGAGTGAGTTGGATTAAATGATCTCTACAATCCCTTAGATTTATGCTGCATTTTACAAAGGAGGAAAGGATGATTTCTACAATCCCTTTTAGCAATAGATTTATGCGTAGTTTTACAAAGGAAGAAAGGAAGAGACACTCTTCCCACTTCAAGCCAACTTTCTCCTGTTCTAGTGCCTACAAGAAACCACAACTCAGACATTTATCCCCATTTGACAGATGAAAAAATCGAGGCCTGTATGCTGTAATGATTTAATCACAATTACACATCGAGATAGCAGGTGAAGCTAGGATTAGATCATCTATAAAGTGCAACAATGGATGAAAAACTCTTTGCAAACCTTAAAAGTATTTTATAAATGCTAGCTACGATTGTTATTGTTGTTATTAATCATCCTAGGACTTTAGTCAATTCAGTCAAAAAAGGACTTCTCCTCCCCTCCCCAAGAGGCAATTAATTTACACTTGAGGAAAATGAGGCATACACAGTGAAGTGACTTGCCTAAGGACACACAACTAGTGTCTGGGACCAGATTTGAACTTAGGTTTTTGTGCCTCCAGTGCTGGCACTTGATACACCGCACCATCCAGCTGACCCTTCCCCTCTCTCTTTAGAAGACATTTCCCAAAATAGAATCCTGTATAAATTAAGCAGAAAATACAAGAATGGTCCAGCTGAACCTGAAATTTCTATTTTAGGCAGATGGATGGTAAGGTAGATAAAGCACCGGTCCTGGAGTTAGGAAGATCTGAGTTCAAATGTAGCCTCAGAAACTTACAAGCTGTATGACCTGGGCAAATCACTTAACTTTGTTTGCCTCAGTTTTCTCATCTGTAAAATGGGAATAATAGCAGCACCAACCTTCCCTATTTGTTAGGAGAATCCAAAGAGATGGTAATTATAAAACACTTAACAGTGCCTACCATACATCAATATTGCCATTTTTATTATTATAACTAGTCCAGTGTTCTTTCTACTACCTCTCTAATTTTCTTTTGAAGAAAGGGACTGGAAAAGTGAGGAAAAAAGCATGGGATGAGAGGGAGGAAAGAGAGTTTGTGAGAAGTGTATACATAGTTCACAGAACCCCACCTATAACATCAGGTCATTAGCACTTCCGACATAGCTTTCTCACAGGTGACCATCCATGCATCTATCTGTTTATGTGTGTCTATCCTTCTAGCTGTCTGTCTGTCTGTCTAAATATCTATTTATCTGTTTAGATACCTATCTACCTGTTTGCCTAGATATGTATCTGTATGTTTATCTCTCTCTATCTAGATTATCTGTCTGTCTATCTGTCCATATCTATCTGCTTATTTATCTGTCTGTATATCTATCTAAAGATCTGTCGGTCTATCTCTCTAGATACCTATCTGCCTCTCTGTCTGTTTACATATTTATCTGTATGTTTATCTATCTGTCTAGATATCTACCTGTCTCCTTCTTTCTGTCTGTTCATATATTTACATATCTGACTGTCTAGATATCTATCCTGTCTGTCTGTCTGTCCAGATATCTATCTGTCTCTGTCTGTCTATGTAATATGGCATAAGCATATCTAGAAAGATTATCTTATTCTCAAGTGTCCCTTTAACATTTCAATGCCTGAAAACTCACCATTAGAATTATAGAATTAAAATGATTTGGGATCCCACCATAAAATAGAATATTGAATAGTTCAATCAATTAATCAAATTTCTGTTAAATAGCCTACTGTGTACTAAGCTCTGTAATAAGCACAGAGATGCAAGACAAAGATGAAACATTCTCTACTTTCAAAGAGCTTATACTCTATTTACCTTGTCTTATTGGAACATGGGTCTTGGAATTAAAACATCTGTGTTTTCATCCCAGATATATGACTTTTGAGTCATAGGGCCCTGTCCCTCAATTTCTTCTGCTATAAAAATTAGGCTATTATTACTTGGGTTACCTAATTCACTGGATTGTTCTAAGGAAAATGTAACAATAACATAACATGGAAATATGTATTGATGGTCTTCTCAAGAGTTTTCTCACAATCCACTTTAAATATGTAGCTGTCCTTGGGATGATTCCATTGGGATAACAAAGAGAGATAAAAAGGAGATTCCAAGGAGGGCAAAATTCTCCATGCCTACAAGCCAGGCCTGGATGAGGGTCCCACAGCTTGAATGTCCTTGAAAGTGGTCAGGAGAGTTGAGTCTCAACTTAAATAGCCATAGAAAGAAAAAAGCTAAGCTGGCCCAGAACTCATGAGATTCGCCTAGATCACCAGTTCATTGAACAAGAACTATAAAGTGCTTTAGCGATTGTCTCTTCCAACTTCATCATTTTATAAATGAAGAGGCTGAATAGATATTCAGAGCAATTTGCCAGAGATCACACAAATAAAAGGCAGAAAAAACGGGATTCAAATTCAGACTCTATGATTCTGGAAATTGGTATTTTTTCCCATTACAATAACTTCTGGCTCTGCCCAATTATATAACTGTTTGACCTTCAGTGAATGTCTTCTCCATTCCTTAGTCAAATGAGGGGATCTGGGCTACTTGATCTCTGAGATCCTTAACAGTGATAATCTGGAAGGACTGGAAATAGGAATGTGAGGAACACAAGGGTTCCATTCTTATGGGTTGGGGAACCCATAGTCATGTACCATTGGTTTAATTTTTACAATATCTCTTCCTTGATTTCTGACCCAGTGAAATCTCCAAGTTTGAAGACAACGTCCAGATTTTCAAACTCTATAAGGAGTTCCTCTATAAGCTGTCCCCCAAGGAGTGGCTGATGACCCATGCCAAGAAGTTTTTGGCCCGTGCTGCTGCCACGATGACCTTAAGGCCATGCAAAGATAGTATTCCATTTTTGTCCTTGGATAGAGGTAACAGGAAGAAGGAATGGGAGACCAAGGGGTCCATCCTTATGACTTGCAAACACATTCTCTAAGCAAAGATGAGGACAGCCAAGAGCTCAGCAATCCAAGACAGAAACATTGTAGCATCCATCCAGACATAGCAGTCTCAGAATCAGACCTGTGGACCGGGGGGTTGGAAGGAACCTAAGACAGCATCTGGTCTAGTCCCCTTAGGAGGTCTGGGAGACATGTCTCCTTATTCCCATAATGCTTTCTGCAATACCAGACTACCTGATATTGACAAGGCTCTGGAACAGGCAGGAAATTCTAAAAACTGCCTCTTGTAGGATTTGAGCAGCCACAGGTCAGAGCTAGGAAGTGACTTAGGGGGCCTTCAGAGAAAGGGCCTAAAATCGAGGATAGAATCCTCCAAAGGGATCTCTCAATTCCTTCCAGATTGGATCAAAAACAGCAGAAAACCCAGCTCAACCACCTCCACCTCAAACCTCCCTCCATCCTCCCTGAGTGAGATAGTGATTAACAAGGAGGACAAATCCTCCCCAACACCGTCGTCATCCCAGGATTTACAGCCTCTGTTCAGAATCAGCCCCATGAAGAAAGGGTAAGTCAACCATGGAGAGAGAAGATGGAGTGGGAGAGGGGTAGAAGGGAGAACTAGGCCTGTGTGACTCGGAAGAGACTGAGGAGGAAAGGGTACAAGAGACCAGGTGGGACTGACCTGCACACCTTCTCTGTTTGCAGGAGGAAAGGATCAGCTATGTGCTTTTCAAAATAACACAAAACCATGGAGTTTTAGATCTGGGGATAGACTTAGAACTTGGAATGGAAAATATTTTGGTCAAAAAGCACCTCAGAACATTTAAAGATGGGAAAGGATGGAAAGGGACCTTAGGACCAAGATGTCTGAGCTGGAAAAGGAGTCCTTAGAGCAGAGAATATCAAAGCTGAAAAGGAATTTAAAACACAGAATGTCACAGCTGGAAGAAACAGTGTCAGAGTGGGAGGTGGCCTTAGAATATAGTGTCAGAACTGGAAGGGGCCTTAGAACATAGAATGTCAGAATTGGAAGGACCCTTAAAAAACAGAATGTCAAAGCAGGAAATACCCTTAGGACACAGAAGATAGAGGTGGGCAGATCCTTAGAACCCAATGTCAGAGTTAATAGGGGTGGTGGATGCTTGCATCTTGTAAAGGTAGATAGAAAGAAATACAGCCAGAGAGATTGTGAGCAGAGGACAGGGTGGTGTGCAGTGACATCAGAGAAACCCTCTCTGTGCCCGTGACTGTGCCAGCTGTTCCTGTGCCAGCTGTTCCTGCTAGCATGCAAAGAGGGAAAGAGTTTGCAGTGCTTGGACCCAGAAAGGCCATCATCCACCATTCATGAAATCAGAATGTTAGAAAAGGAAAGGGAAGTTGGAGAGACCAAAGAATAGCTAGCATTTACAAAGTACTTCAAGGCTGGCAGGGTGCTTCACAAATATTGTCTCACAACCACACCAGGAAGTAAAACCCGGTATTATTTCCAATTTACAATCAGGCAACTGAAACATACAGAGGTCAAGGAATTTGTCTGGGGTCACACAATTAGGAAGTGTCTGAGATTTGACCTCTATCTTTCATGCTAACTGCTACAACATAGAGAATTCAAGCTAGAATGGGTTTTAGATCATGAAATGTCAGATCTGGAGATGGCCTTTGAAATTATCTAATCTGACCCCATCATTTTATAGATCATAAGTTTATAGATTGAGAGGTTACAAATGACTCTACCCAGGGTGTCCATGGGGGAACTAGGATTAGAACCCAGATAAGGGGTCATTTAGGGGAAATTGGCAATATATGGGGCAGATCCCAAGCCTCTGAGAAGAATGATGTGGATGGCAGCTACAGTTTTCTTGATGTCCCTGAAGAGACAGAATCCTATATATTACTGGAGGACATATCAATCAATGAAAAACAGAAGAACAACAGAATTCAGGGAAAAGTGCCAGGCATATAACAGCTTTCCCTAGAAAATCCAACCCACACTGATTTCTCTGTTTGTAGACTTTCTAAATCAGCACACAAAGGGTGTCATCAACAGATTACCTGATCACCTTGAGTCTGCTGCTGGTATATTCCCACTTGTCTCTAGACTATAGAAATAAATTAGATTAATTTTAAAGGAAGAACTATTTTTGAAGTTTTGAAAGAGGGTAGAGGAGTTAAGTCTCTAAAATCAGTTTATATTAAATACTACTTGCATCCTTTCAGTCTCCTTACAATTATATAAAATGTATAGATACAATGATAGAATGTCAGAGTTAGAAGGGATTTTCAAAATCATCAATCCATACCTGAGAAGGAAGGACTCTATTAGCATTCTGAAAACTGTAATAAAATCCTAAACTTCTTAGCTCAATTAATCAAACATTAATGAAGCATGTAGTATGTGCAGATGCAAGGAAGTCACCATCCATGGGAATAATGAATGCTACTTTAAAAGTAGTTGATTACATTTGAATCCTACTATTCAGAATTATAATTATGTAAAATATTGTAAATAGTGGCAAATATTTTGATCAAAAAGCACCTCACAACATAGAACATTAAAGATAGAAAGGGGGGCAACTAGGTGGCGCAGTGGATAGAGCACCAGACCTGAATTCAGGAGGACCCGAGTTCAAATATGGTCTCAGACACTTAACACTTCCTAGCTGTGTGACCTTAGGCAAGTCACTTAACCCCAGCCTCAGGGGGAAAAAATTTAATTTAATTTAATTAAAAAAAAAGATAGAAAGGGATGGAAGGGACCTTAGGACAAAGATGTCTGAGCAGGAAAGGGTCCTTAGACCAGAGAATATCAGAGCTGAAAAGGAATTTAGGACACAGAATGTCACAGCTTGAAGGGAACCTTAGAACATAAAGTGTCAAAGCTGGAATATAGTGTCAGAACTATTGGTATAGATATGAATATTAGATCCTAGCTGTGGAGTCATCATGGCAGAATGAAGAATTGGTCTGCAAAGTACATATACCAAGGTTTAGGTCCTGCTCATACTTCTTATGATGAGGAATAAGTCACATAATTCCTCAGAGTTCTAAGTAATACTCAAAGAGTGTAAGTGAAAGCAATGTTCAGACTTTAGACAAGCATTTATGAAGTACTTGCCCTCAGGAAGCATCCACCTAATACAGGGAGTAGCATGGAAATAACTAGATCCAGAGTAGGTAAAGTTAGAGAAGTCATTAGCAGTTGCAGGGACTGGAGGAAAGGGAAAATTGAGGAAAGGCTTCCTGCAGAAGACAGCATTTCAACTGAGTCTTGAAGGAAGCTATAGAACCTAAAGGATGAGGAGGGACAACATTTCAGGTATGGGAGAGACCTAATGCAAAAGCTGGGGGATGGAGTTTCAAGTGGGCCAGAGTGACTGGATTATAGAGGCCTTGGAGGGACTGAAAAGGGAACAAAAAGTTAGATTGGAAAGCACTGTAGGTGTATGGGAAGAAGGATTCATCACTTAGGAGTCCCTGTACCAATAAAATCACACGCCATGTCACTGTTCCTAGCTATTGGGGATAAAGAGATTTAAAAAAATACAGTCTGTTCTCAAAAAGCTTCCATTTTAATTAAAAGGTACAACATGCACATAAATAAATCTAAATAAAGTGCTCTAGAATAATCTGAAAACAAAGAATTATTTTAGTAAGGCCAGAAGAGGAGCATTGAGTGTAAGGCAGAAGAAAAAGTGGCAACTGAGCTAAACCTTGAATGGAAAATTATGGATTTTGAGAGATAATTATGAGAAGAGAATGCATTCTGAGGGGGGGGTGGTTGGTAGAAATTTACAGGGGCTAGAAATGATATGTCAAGCTCCAGGAATAGCTAGAAATATAGGTTGGCTGAAATACAGAATAGATGGAATAATATGAAATAAATCTAGAAAGGTAAATGGGGACCTTAAGAGCAGGGGGGAAGAATATATGGTTTTATCCTAGAGGCAACAGAGAAATCACTGGAGATTTGTGAGGAAGGAACTGCCAGGGAGTTAGAAAGATTTAATTGGCAGTGTGGGGAAGTGCCGGGAGAGGCTGGAGGCTGGCCAGTCAATGAGAAAGCCATTACAGTAGTCTTGACTGGAGGTGTGGATCTGAGGTTGGGGTAGTTTGAGTGAAAAGAAAAGGATGTGTGCAATAAGTGTGTTGGAATCCCTGCAATGACTGGGAATTATCTGAATATAAAGCTCGGGGAGGAGGGAAAAGTCAAGAATCATGTTGACTCCAAGGTTTGGAGTCTGAGGCACAGAAATCATGAGGTGCCCTCAATAAAGATAGATGGGCTGGGAGGAGGGACCAGCTTGGGACAGAAGAGGATAAATTTCACTTTGGACATTGAGTTTGAGTAACTCACATATTGAGAGGTCTGGGAAAATCCTTTGAGGACAACATCTACTCCTGTGTGGATGTGAGACCCAGCGGTCCCTTTGCTACGCCACTGACCTGAGTGATTCCTTGGCAGGTCCACTACGCAGTCC
Source organism: Sminthopsis crassicaudata (assembly GCF_048593235.1). NCBI lineage: Eukaryota > Metazoa > Chordata > Mammalia > Dasyuromorphia > Dasyuridae > Sminthopsis > Sminthopsis crassicaudata. Next base: position 699,714,310 of record NC_133617.1, read on the forward strand.
TCTGCCAGAACGGAAGAAGCTGAAAGTGATGAGGAGGTCAGTGACCTACAGCTTCCTTCAGTAACTCACCTTGAAGCAGTGCTTTGAGTCAGAGGTCCTGAAACTATTCCAGAGGGGCTCAGAACTACCAGTTAGCTCGATGAGTACAGTAGGAGGTTCATGAAACCAGAGTAATGGCAAGGGTTTGAATCATACCCCTGTGGGACACTTATCTTTTTTCTAATCCACTAAAATCTGACCTCAGACAAAAATCAGTTCCTCCCCTTTCTCTCTTTCCCATTCAGTAAATGGGAAGAGTGCTGGATTTGGATTCAGAGGGTCTGTGTTCAAATCTTGACTGCCAGTTACTACATATGAAATCTTGGACAAATCACAACTTCTCTGAGTCTTAATTATTTTTTCATTTGTGAATGAGGGGTCCCCTTCACCTATTCACCTCTAAATCCATGATCCTATAAGCCCCATCACAGAGTCACCTCTTACTCTGATCAAAGACTGACCCTTAACTAGCCACAGAAGGCCCCTCCATCTTCATCACACACATATCTCTCTTCTTAATCTACCCATAGACCAAATCCAGACTCTAATATTAACTATCTTTTATACCACCTTTTATGGTTTACAAAGAACTTTAGCTTTTATCTCATTTTACCCTCACAACAATCCTGGGACATGGGTGCTATTGTCATTCCCATTGTACAGATGAAGAAACTTACCTTGCCCAGGGCCACTCAGGTAGTAAGGGTCTGAGGTCACATTTGAACTTCCTAACTCCAAGCCCAGCATTCTATTTACTGTGCCACCCACATATCTCAACTCTAGACCCAGACTGGTGAGGGAATCTGATACCTATTCTTAATCACACAATGACCTTCAAACCCTGGCAATGAATTAACCCTGGATGACTTCAGACAAACTTTCTCTCCCACCCCCTCCCTACCAAATGAGCACTAAAACCCTGATCATGAGGCTAGGTCCCTCTGCCTAGCCAAGAGCCTCCACCACATGGCACGGTCATGACCCAAAGGGGACCAAAGATGGCTGAGGAGCTCCCAAACCCCTTTCCTCCCCTGCTGGGAAGGGGCTTTAAAAACCCCTCAAAGTGCCCAGAATGTAGGTCAGGAGCATTTGGACTCAGAGGATGCCATGATCCCTGCTCTAAACCCCATGCTTCCTTCCTTCTGTTGCTCCTCTGCCTCCACTCCTGCCCCCAAGCCCCCCTGCCCCCACCATAACAAGAAGGATACAACCACCACTCTGGGGGCTTAGCAGCAAGAGGAGGCTCAGAGCCCAGATAAACTCTGGACTTTGTTTCCCCGAGAAGCTGGACCTGTACTTCACAGACCCCCAACAGCTGCTGGATATTTTCACTCAGCTGGAGGAACAGAATCTCTCTCTGATTCAGAACTCCCAGGAGATAGAGGAAACCCTGGATGAGATCGACATTTCCCTGAGAAGCACTCGGAACAAAATGTAGGTCAAGTGGTAATAACCTAACTGAGGAACTGAGGCAAATCGGCCTTCCCCAGGAGCATCCCCAAAGAGAGGATTAGGAGAAGGAGAAGAGATTCCTAAGGGTCTGCAGGGAAGGGACAGGGAATCTGCATTCGTATGGGGATCAGGAGAAAGTTCGTGAAGATAACTTTTTAATGGTTAAGAGCAATCATGGAGAAAAGAGAATAGATTTGTTCTATGTGGTTTCCAAGACAAAACTAGGACCACTTTAGGGGCGGAGAGGGAGAGGGGAGTCCCAGGGGAGTAAATGTCATTCTACTAGGAAGGAGGAATTTTCTGGGTCTTCTAACTTTCCTTCTCTGGGCTACAGTTTTCCTCCTCCTATAAAATTAAGAATGTTTTACCAGATCATCCCTATGGACACTTGTAGCTATAACATTTCTACAGTTATCTCTTCCGTGTAGCAACTTTCCCCACAGCCGTTTTGATATTTTGTGAGTTGGCATAAGAAATTAAGTAACAACTTATGGGGAATTTTGCAGAAGCTGCAAATGATACAAACAAGTTTAGAAACTCAATGTATAAAATGAATAATATTGTATAATATTCAACATATTTATCATGTAACTTAATTCAGACTTCTTTAGGATGAAGAGAGAGTCAAAAAATTTTTGTGCATATTTTCCAGATCACGGGAGCTAACTAACCCTAGCTCTTTTCCCTCTCTTTTCCCTCTAATTTAATTACCTCTTTTCTCTTTTCCCTCTAATACAATCTTGCTTGGTGATATCAATTCCCATAGGTTCAATTATCATCTCTCCATAGATCATTACAAGATCCCTTGTATCCACATATCTCTCTCCTGATCTCCAGATTCACATTCCCAACTGCCTTTTGGACATCTCATAATGGGTGTGTTAGAAGTATCCCAAAGCTAACAAATCCAAAACATAACTGATTATCTTGCCTTCACATCCTCCCTTCCTGCTGACTGTCAATGGAGACATCCCTATCCCCACTTCCAGTCATCCAGGCTTGCAAACTTAGTGTCATCCTTGACTCTTGCATTCCCCCCATAGATCTAGTCTGCTGCCAAATCTAGTTTCTACCTTGCATCTCTCCCATAGTCTTCGGGACCTCCATTTCTCACTACTACTATTATAATGGCCCCCAGGTCTCTCTGTCTCAACTTTCTTCCCACTAGAATTTGTTCTCCACCCAGATGTCAAAGTAATTTTTCCTAAAATATTTGTCTGCAACTGTTACTACTCCCCTCCTACACTTATACCCCACCTCAATAAACTCTAGTAGCTCTCCTTTTCCTAAGATCAAGTATAAAATTATTTTGATGTAAAATTCTTTTCAGCCTATCTCTGCAGTGTTCTTGTCTTCAATCTTTTCTACACATTCCATAATCCAATTATACTGTCCTACTCAATGCTCCTCACATATGATCATCTCCACACAACTCCTTGACATTTTATTGGTTGTCCCTAATCTTTGGAATACTCTGTCTCTGTCTCTTTCTCTTCTTTCTCTCTCTTCTTCTCTCTCCTATTTCTTCTCTCTTTCTTAGAAGGACTCAGATATGCATTTCCTGATTAGATGGGGAAACAGAGACTCAAGCAAGCGAGGGGAATGACTGATGTGAACAAATGAGAGTTATAATTGATTGAACCAGCTTGATCAAAATGGCCTGGAGTCTCTCATGTACCTTTTGCCTCTCTTTCCTCCTTTATGCTATCCTATAGCATCCTTTGAGTAGAGTAAACTCTTGAGAAGTGGTCTCCAAGATTAAGTCTAACCTGGCCATATAAGGCTAGGGGATCAAACAGAACAAGGGTGGAGATTTGGCCAGTGGTAGATGAGAATAATCACACTGAAAATTTAACTATCGGCTCTTGAGAAGCCAGTTTGAGTTGGATCCACACTCCTCCTTACAGACCCACTCATTTTCCTCAGTCATTCATAGAGTATAAAATGATGGTGCTACTCCAAAAATAAAATCAGTTTGCTGTCATTCCTGCTTGCCTATAATGAGCTGGTAAACCTTAACTCCAAGATGAAGAAATACAGATGCACAACTACTGAGAAGAATAGGCATGTTTCCTGTCTCTCTTCCCTCTTTTGGACTGATTGTACTGATGCCAGGAACAGGAATTTTAAAGTCTATGATGGCTTGATTAGTTATATTCCAGGTACTATCTATCTTATTTAGAAGTCCTCTTAGGCTCCTGGGGACCTTAGGAGCACAGGCTAGAAGGTATCTTAGAGGCCATCTAAATCCTCTCATTTTATAATTTACTGAGAAAGCAAAAGTCGTCCTTCATAAGTTGCCCCTTTCTCCCTACTTTATATCTCAAAATAACTACTACGTTGTCCTTAATCTCTCCTCTGCTCCAGTCTTAAAGAGAAGGTCTTTATCCTTGCCAAGAGCAACCTCCTCATACTCTTACTTCCATTTCCTCCTATTTCTTTTGGGAATTTGATTTACTTCCTCCTACCCTTTCATTTTCAAACTCTTATTATCCATTGACTCCTTCCCTACAACCTGCAAATATATTCTGGTCTCCTCCCATTCTTTAAAAAACTGGCTATCTCCTTAAGTCATTTTCAAACTTCTAGAAGAGTCAGAGTCATTGTCTCCAATTCCTCATCCCTTATTCATTATTGATCGCTTGCAATACAGTTTCTGACCCTAATTTTCACTGAAACTATTTTCAAAATTAGAAAGATCTCTTACTAAGTCTAATAGTTTTTTTTTTTCCATGAGCTACTTGACTTCATTGCAGTTTTTGACATTATTGAACATTCTCTACTCGCGGACACAATTTTCCTTTGGCTTATGGGACATTGATTTCTCTTGAATATTTTCATTTCTGTCTAATCGCTCATCCACCAGTGGACATCTAATCTAGGTTTTTTTGTCTTCTCTCTCTACACTCTCTACCACAATAATCCCATAAATTCCAGTGGGTTCAATCTTCCCCTCCATGTACATCACTTCCAAATCTGTCAGCAAACCTTCTCTCTCTCCTGAACTCAGGTCCTAAATTGTCTGCTAGACACCTCTATTTGGATATCCTCTGGGCAATCCAAATTTAATATGCCCCAAACTGAATCCAATCTGTTTTCTCCCCTATCGATTCCTCTTCCAAATGCTCTATTTATGTTTGGTGGTATCATCCTTCCAGTTACCCAGGTTTACAAACCTGGTATCATCCCAAACTTTCCCTCTCCCAACCTCCCATAACCAATCAGCTTCTAAATCTTGTCCATTCTCTCTCTGAAGCATCTCTGATATACTTATCTTTCCCCTCACTCACACAACATCTATTCTACTTAACCTCACTATCTCTCCACTTGGACTACCATAATCACTTCCTGACCAGTTTCTTTCTGCTTCCCTCTCTAATCCGTCCTCCACATAGTTGCCAAATTCATATTCCTAACACACATATCACTCCCCCATTCAAAATCCTTCAGTAACTTCCTCTTGGTTCTAGGATAAACATAAATTATATAGCCTCTCATTTAAAGCCTCCCAAAATTTGGCTTCTCACTATTTTTGCAGGCTTATTCCACAATATTTCACCCCACCCTTTTAAGCTTTCTAAATTCTATTGGCTAGTTTTCCAAACTTGACCTGCCATCTCCTATCTTGGTATCTTTGCCCAGACTATTTTCCATAAGTTGGAAGCACCTCCTTCTGCTCTTAGAATCCTAAGCACTACCCCAGTTATTTGTGCTTTCTCCCTCTTCAAATTATCTGTGCATATCATATTTTCCCAATAAAATGTAAGGGAATTAAAGACAGGGATGTTTTATTGTGTTTGAATTCCTGGAACCTAGTACAATGTTTTACACATAGTAAGCATTTAGTAAACACTCCTTATTGTTAAATTGCATTGAGGAAACGAAGGTTAAGTTCTATTTTTAAAAATCAGAGAAGTAACTTTACTAAAGTCACTTTGATAGTATAAAGAATGGAGGATTTGAACCCAAACTCTAATTCCAAATTCATTACTCTTTCTATGACACACACTCTCTCCTTCCAGAGAGAAACAGGCTTGACTTGAGCTTCTGTCTCTCTCTGTCTCTGTCTCTTTGTATCTTTGTCTCTATCTGTCTCTATTTCTTTGTCTCTGTGTCTCTCTGTCTCTGTGTATGTCTGTCTCTCTATGTATCTCTATCTGTGTGTGTATCTTTCTGTCTGTGTCTGTCTATTTGTATTTTATTTCTGTGTCTCTATCTCTTTTCTCTCCGTGTCTTTCTATCTCTGTATCTCTCTCAATTTCTGTATATCTGTATCTCTTTGTCTCTGTTTGTGTCTGTTTCTCTGTTTGTCTCTGTCTCTATCTCTGTCTATCTCTCACTTTCTGTATCTATCTCTGAGTCTGTCTGTCTATCTCTGTCTTTCTGTCTCTGTCTCTCTGCCTCTGTCTCTGTGTCTGTCTCTCTTTCTCTGTATCTCTATCTCTGTCTCTGTTGTTTTTTCTCTTTTTGTCTCTGTCTCTCTGTCTGTCTCTCTTCCTCCCCTCCCAGGGATCGGGAAGTCAACCAGCTCAAGCTGCTGTCAAGTACCCTGATGAACTCCATAGCTAAGGAAGAGGAGATTGCCGCAGATCTGCAACTCAAATCTCGTGTCTTCTCTTTTGGGGAGTATAAGGTTGATTACCAGGTAAGTTGCTTCATAATGCCCCAGGAGTTCTGGTTTATTCCAGAAAAGGTATGGGATAAGCAAATGTCCCAGAATTTAAAAAATACTTCTCCTCCTCCTCCTTCTCTTCCTCCTCCTCCTGCTCCTTCTCTTTCTTCTTCTTCTTCTTCTCTTTCTTCTTCTTCTTCATTATTATTATTATTATTATTAATATTATTACAGTACTGTTCAAGTTTTATTAAGTATCTATGTTAGGCATTTGAAAAATTTAATGTGAGAAAATAAACAACATAGTTTTTAAACTTAAATAATCTATATTTGAGAAAGAATAAAATGGGCAAATTATATGTATAGTTATGTGTTGGGATCCTGCTCCTACCTTAAGTCAATTGTTAAATTTTTAAAAACTTCTTTACCCTCCAAGGGCCAGTGAAGAGACAAAATATCACTGGCTACTGAGGGACATGGAAGAATAGAAGAAAGAAGAATGGAGAAAGAGGGAAAGAAAGGAAAAGGGGAAAGAGAAAAACAGAGACAGAGACAGAGAGAGAGGAGAATAGATAAGCAGAGATGGAAAAAAGGCAATAACATGTTTGTGGAAAACAAACAATAATAAGTTTTATATTCTTAAGGTAACCAAAGCTTGAGGTGACCTCAGTAATATTGCTGATAGCTCTGACAAGAGAGGATAATAATCCCTCTCTTCAGCCTTGAGTGTGGCTCTCTAACCCTTCAGCTTCCTCAAATGTTTTCTCCATGATTTTCTTGAGCCTGGCTTTTGATTCCATCTCACTCTTCTTTGTATCAGTGATTTATCGGATTTATGATTCCATCCCCCATTAAGTTGTCAAGGTCCTTTGAGGCAAGGTTTTGTCTCTCTCTTTGTGTTCCCTTCACGAATTTACTAATTGTTTCTTGAATGTTGAATATTTGCCTCATTATAGCCACTACATGCCCTAATAATTCCTTAGTGAATGAATGACAGAGGGTCTCATCCTTCCCAAGACTGTAAGTTCCAAAACTCCTATCTATCTGTGTTATGAACACACAGTCCCTTGTGCCTGAAACAGATTTGGACATATAGCAAACTGCCTTCTCATGAATTTCATTTCTAAAAATTGTTTGCTGAAGTTTTGCCTTTTGGATCCAAGTACCAAATGCAATCCCTCTTCTCCGTGAGTCTTCTAACAATGCTTGAAGACAATTATGTCTTAACGTGGTCTTCCCTGGGCTGAACATCTCCAGTATTAATACAGCATGAGCTTGGAGTCCATCATTATCCTCTGGACAATCTCCAGCTTGTCAATGTCCTTCCTAGACTGCGGAACCCCAAACTTAACCCACACCCAAAGGCTGCCATCCTCTCTCATGCTGTACATGTTGTTTTTCTTAATAACTAAGATTGAATTAGTTTTTTGAGGGGGCTGCCATGTCATAAGTACTATTGACTCATATTGAGGTCATACTACAGATACATGAGACACAATCCCCTGCCTCAGAAAGCTTAAAATCTAGTAAGAGAGATGAGACAAGAACACAAATGACTATGATACAAAGGCATGGGCTGGGCTAATAGTGATAGGATAAGGAAAGTAATGGGGACCCAAGTTTTAGTAACTGATGAAGAATTCATCCCAGACTATCAAGGCTGGGGGAATGGCAGCAGGAGGGTGCTAGGAAGTGGGAGATTAAATCAATCCCACGAAGGACCAAGTCTAGATTTAAGTGAAATGGGGAAGTCAGTGATGAATATAGGAAGAAATCCAAAAAGACTTGGAATTCAATTCAACACAAACCACATGTAGTAAGCAACTAGTTGCTGTAGGGCACCGTATTTGGCACCAGGGATACAAGACAGAAATTAATCCCTGCACTCAAGAAACTAACCTTCTCTAGGAGAAACAGAACATTTACAGTTAAGTGGTGTAGGAGGATATCCATTTTGAAGCAAGATTTTAGGCATTCTAAAATGATAATGTGAGAAGGGAGTGCATTTCAGGAATGAAGGACTGCCTTGAAAAAGCACTGAAATGGGGAGAGGCATATTGTTTAGGAAACAGCTAGCATGTCCATTTGACTAGAATTAGCATGTAATCATAAAAAAAAAAAAAAAATAAGACTGGGGATGTAGGAGGCAGCTAGAACCTGGAGGACTGCAAGTGCCAGAGTTGAGAAATTTACATTTTACCTTAGAAGGAAGCGGTAGGAAGCAAGGGGCAATTTTAGAACGGGATTGACATAATCAAGGCTGTTTTAGGAAAAATAATTGTGTAGATGTTGTCAACATAGACTCTTGAGTTCCTCCAGTAGATTCTTAGGTTTTTGAGGACAGACTTTTTGCCTATTTTTGTAACCTTTAGATACTTAATGTTTATTGATAGATAAAGAATAAGACTTAGAAACTGACTGGATATGGATGGGGGGGTGGAGAGGGATGAATCTGGGTGACTGGAAGCATGGTTGGAGCAATCAGAACAATTAAGATGAGATGGAATAGTATGGATCATCTTCAAAACATACACGGCATGTAAGGAGAGCGAGTGCCATTTTGTCAAATAATTTGTGAGCAAATGCTCTGAGGGATCATAGGAAGAGATACAACTTGAATTGAGCCATGAAGCTCAGATCAGACGACTTGAGAGTGGGAGTCACTAATTGGTCGGGATTCTTTGGTATTGGCAGGAATTGCGACTATACTACACCATAGGCTGCCAGTCACTCAGTATGTTGTAAGGGGAGTTTCTTTTGGGATATAGTTTGGTCTGGATAGCTGCTGACATCTTCTCCAACTTCAAAATTATATGATTCTGTGAACCCCCTGAAATTAGATGCACCAATCACAAACTAAAAAGAAACTCTGGGATTAATTCAGTTCTTTCATTTTACAGATTAAGAAAATGAGTCCCAGAAAGAGGTGACTTTTCCTAAGGATATGCAACTAGTAAGGAGCAGAACAGGAATTCAGTAAACATTTACAAGTATCTACTAAGTGCAAAGCACTGAGCTGAGTACTTAGGGATATAAAAGTTGAAAATGATCTCAAGGAACTAAAAGTTTAGGAGACTCTTAAAGTAAAAGTGTAGGGGAGAGAGGTGATAAGAAACAGAGAAATAAGTCTGATACAAAACAAGATTGTGATTGGAAAAAAATGAGACTTGAGAGAAAGAGAACCAGGCAAATGGCAGTGAGAAATAAGAGGCAAGCAGATGTTCCAACAACCATTTTCCACTGTTGCCCAAGTCATTATGAAAAATATACAGTACTAATAAGCTAAACCTCATATTAATGTGTAGAAGCAAAAAAGTGAAGCTAAAAGATCTAAGAACTGATATCAGGGAGGAAATTTGATGAAGAATTTAGGTTCCTTAACCTTTCATTTTATACAGCCGATTTTCCCTCATCTTCTTGTTCCTCACCCACTTCTAGAACAGGATGCTGGCCAGCCTGAACAAAAAGGTGGTAGAAGTATACCGCCACTGCATTGGGGACTGTGAGTCCAGCCTGGGCACCTTGCAGATGCTCACCATTATTGAGGAACAACTAGATGAACTCTTAGAGAATCTGGAGAAGGTCCCATCATGGAAGATTGAGCAGATCGAGAAGGTCAAAGAAAAGGAGAGAAGGACAAAGTAAGGCTGGATTCATTGATATAAATATAATGCCTTGAGTTTTTTGTTTTTTTTCATGTCAGCCTACTTACTCCTCACAAGTCCTCATCCAGACAGACTTCTTCAGTCCTCCTTATAGCATGTCTCCCTGAATGGCACACAATAGTCCGGATATATTATAACAAAAGCAGAGGACAAGGGGAAAATAATTTCCCTCCTTCTGGATACTCTGCTCTTGCTAATCATTAGATCTTCATTTCAAGACCCTTCCCTATCTACTTTTGCCCCTAGATGAAATACACCCCATGGGGTAGGGTGGTTCCCAGCTCCAGGGTCTCTCCTTTTTGCTAGGTGACAGTAGATAATGGGGACTTATCCCAAGTGGTTGTGATCTTTATTTAGACATTCACCAGTACATTAGTGCATTTCGGCAACTGTGAAGAAAAATCAGAATTCTCAAGGAGACAGCATCCACTCTACCTAGAGGGAGCCTTTTAATTCCTAAGAAGCCTCACTTCCCTCAAAGCCCACTTAACAAGAGGCCTTTTCTGATCCTTTTACTAGCTCTCGATCCCCTTAAAATGCCTTTACATTGCTTGTATACATGGTGTTTTCTCCCATTAGAATATAAACTCCATACGGGTAAGTTTAGGATGCACCAAATACAATGGCTTGCCTACAGCCAGCACTATAAGTGGACATTTAGTGACTTTTGAGTAAGTTTAGGGTGTTTTTGTGTCCCCAGAAGCACCAAACATAATAGCAAGCACCTTAAATGATCATTTAGTGACTTGAATCTCCCTCACATAGCCCTAAGAACTTAGGGAGCTTGTCTCCGGTTCTACCTGGTTCTGTCCAGATTTGCTCAGTTTACCTGGTCTTGAAAGGACAGAAGTCTGTTTCTCGGTTTTATTTTTAAAATAAGAATTCGTTTAGTGAATCCTTATCTCACTAAATGATTAAGGAGGACATGATGGATAGTACAATGTAGAAGACTCCACATGGGATCCACACACTGACTTCTTTAAATCTTTTGATAATTCTATTTCAGCACTTCTTTTGTGATCTTAAACATTTGGTTATGCATCTGAAAAGGGCCCAAGACACAAAAATAGGGTCAAGAACCCCTGATGTGGTGAACAGAGGCCTGGCCTTCAGGTCAAAAAGAGTGGAATTTTAAGTCTTGCACTTAGCATGCTTACTTTGGGTCTGGAGAAGGGAGGGAGCAGGGGAGATGTCATTTGAGCTCTCAAAAGCCTCATACAGCCTACAGTTAAGATCCAGAGGCCTGACAAGAAGCTTCCTAGTAGACGATCCAATGACTGCCCTTTCCCCCAGAGGGGAAAATGATAGCACCTTAGTACACAGCTCGGACAAAGATCAGAGAGGTTTTAACAAGGTGCCATTCATTGGTTAAATCCTTTCTTCCTAATTCAGCCTCTCCCCCCCCCCCCAATCAGGAGGATCCTGCATTGTTATCCCTTGTGGTGCAACATTGGGGGAGTTCTAGGCTTCTAATGATGACTTGATGGGTCAAAGACTTAACATGGCAAACTCCAGATTCTGGGGGAAGAAGGAAATTCACCAATTCTTTTATTTTGGGGTGAGAAGGAAACAGACCTGTGATCCAGGTTTTACAGTATAGCAGGTAAAGAGGGTCCCACTCCCCAAGGGGATTGACAATGCAGGACTTCGGGACTTGTGCTGGTCTCAGGGAGTACTTGGCGGATTCCAAAGCAGTCCCTCCCTCTGCCTGTTGTCTCCATGGCCACCTCTCCACACTCGTACCCTGGGGACGGGACTTTAATAAAACGATGGGCTCTCCAGCCCGGCTGACATTTGGCCAGGCCCCCTCCAATCACAGCAGGCAGGAAGGGATGGCTGCCAAGACGCTCAGGATCCATCTGCACTTAGGCCACAAGGCTGACATTGAACAGTGAGTGGCTCATGGTTAGCCTACTCGGAGCTGGAGGGGGGTGAAATAGGACGGCTCCCAGTCTGAAGTTGTATCTGGGAGCAGGCTTGATTCGGGGAGATGGCTGCACCCAGCAGGTTGACACTTGTGGGATGAGGATTTGCCCAGGCTGGCTGTCCCAGCTTGTCTCATTAGTGTCCTTTTGTTGGACAGATTGAGAGAAGAGAAAATAAGAGTGCTGAAAAGTCTTCAGGAGGAGCGGCTCCAGAGAGCCCTGGCCAGAGCCCAGGCATCAATCAAGAAAAAGGTAGGGAGGTGTGGGCTGTGTGGGCCAGTCAAGCTCCTTGGACCAAAGTTCACCGTTGGGGGGCAGGGGAGGACAGACAGACGAAACAGCATGGAGGCAGCCTATCTACATTGAGAGCGATGGCCTGCTCTTCCGGAACGTCCAGGCTATTGAGGGTCCTGTTCCAGGAGGCAGGCTCTGTGCAGTCTGCATGCCCAGGTAAAAAGTGCCATGAGAAGGGACCCGAGGACATCCTGGCTTAAGCCGAGATCCGACATGGGATGCCCTCTAACAGAGCTGACCTGGGCTTAGAATCCCTGGAGGCTGGTCCCCATTACAGGTTCTTTAACGTTAGTCATGAGCTCCAAACGTCTAAACTTTCTGCACTGAGATGCTGCTGGCCACCATTCATCTACTGCCTTGTTTCCCCTTCTTCCAATCAGCCCACAGCCTTGTGAAGGGCCCTCTCTTCCCACAAACCTGACCCCATACCCACAGGTCTGGGGCCCAACTGCCCAGTGGGCCTGTGAGGACCATGAAATGACCCCTGGTGCCCCCAGCACCCTTGCTCCTCCCAGAATGCCCCCCATCCCATTATGAACATCTCCCTTCTCCTCAGAGCAGAGTGCCCAGGATGGCCGCATCCCTTCCAACTCTCATTCCATCTGGCTGTCAGGGTGACTGCCTCTGGGGCTCCCACTAAGGCACACCTCCTCTTTTCTCTGCAGACGGGCAGGAGGCTCGTATACCGCTCGGAGCCTGTGGACAACAAAGTCCGGACCGAGGACACCGACCGCATAGACAACAAGGAGAAGGAAGAGATGCTCTTCTTCTTCACTTAGTGCACACGCACACGCACATGCACACGCTCCCGTGGAGTTGGCTGAACACTTGTAAGAGATGTAAACAATCGAAGCAAACAGACCGCACTGGTTTACTTGTATGATTTAGAGTCACTCCAACCCCCTTTCCCAGTGTCCCCCGACACACGTTCTTTCTGTGCTTGTATTTAAACTAAAATAAAAGTCCGTGCTCCTTTTGGTTGTGCAAGGAGGCCCCTTTAAAGAAGCTGAGATTCTGTTATGAAGTCTGGGGTCCTTTCTTCCTCCTCTGTAATAAAGCCACCATTTCCTAAGCATTCTGTAAAAGCAGCAAGGAAAGAACAGAAATGATGCCTTGAGCTACAGCTATTCAAGGAGGAAAGGCACCAGAGGAAGAGTCAATGAATAGGAAAGATTCCCGATTCTGGGAAGATAGATTTTCAAGCCCCAAAAGTCATAGTTCTTTGTACTGAGTCACGTAAAACTGCAAGTGCAAGACCATTTTTTAAAAAGGCTTTATTAATTCATCTGCACTAGGGGCTACGTCCATTGCCAGCAATGAACCTCAAAGCCAAGAAAAATCTGACCACTAGCAATATGTGTCCCATGTTAACAACACATACCCATCCTATAAGCCACAGCCAAAGCCTACAAGGGGAGCATCCTGATAGGGCACGAAGGAGCCCGGGCTCATAGAGAAGAGGGAGCAGAATGTTCTCTGGCCACACCGGCAGCGGCCAGCGGACAGGGAGGCAACACGGAGTGCCTGTAAGGAGGAGGTGCACAAGGGCGACAACCCCACCAGGAACTGGCTCAGAGAGGGTTTCGGGAAGTGCTGACAGCAGAGCAGATGAGGACTCGCAGTGGACTGCTGGAATTGCTCCAAAGAGCACAATTCTAAAAATTCAAGAAATGCAAAGTAGGAAGAATCTGTATTCCTTTCAGTTCCGAGAAACAAAACAGCATCTTTACACAAGCATAGACTTCCAAAGGCACAAGAAAAAAAAAGCATTTCTGAACAACCCTGTGTGAATTCCGTAACTGTAAATAACAAATAAATATGTGCAAGGTTATAAATTCATGTCCTTTTGTATGACAAGGCTTCCTTTGTAAAAAATACTATTTATACATAATATACAAAGCACATCTTTAGACCTCACAACAGGAAAGGTATACAGCCATACCATTATTAAATCCTATACATAATTTTATAGGTATTCAGGACACACTTTAAAAAATTATTGTCAAGTGACCAACAGATGTAAATACCCAAATGTAAAATTTAATTTTTTAAAAGGTAAACTCTATGGCCCAAATTTATGTGGGGTGTGAAAACCAAGATGACCAGAAACCCACTCCAATACGCACTCCATCATCCTGCTTTTTCCTCTTGTTCCAAACAGGCTGATGCGTACTGAAGGGATGTCACGCGGCTGGAAGTCCTGCCTGCTCACACATCAGGGCTAGAGGTACCGTGGAGTGGCCAGTGTGGAGGCGTCGCAATCTCGCCCAAACGGCTCTGAGATGAGAGACGGGGACGGGGCCTGCGCCAGTGAAGAGCCCCCACCCCAGACAGAAATCCTTGACACCACGACATCGGGATTCCCACCTTCACCTCCTTGGGAGGCTGACCAACAGTCTTACGCAACAGCCAGACTGATGCCGTGTTGGACGAGGGCAGTGCAGTAGAGTGGACACAGAGCTGGACTTGGAATCAGGAAGACATATAAGTTCAAATGCTGCTGTGACCCCCTCGGAGCCCCAGTTTCCTCCTCTGTAAATTAGGACCTTGTCAAGATGGCCTCTCAGAGGTCTCCCAGTTCTAATCCTCCCTAGTCTAAGTGCTGGGATCATGCCAGCCCAAGGGCACCCAGAGAGAGGATGCTCGGTGGGTGGATCATCTACAACTAACCCAGAGTCTGGGATTCCATCTCGGCACTCTCAGAAGACGACCCATCCCCTCAGCTCGACAGAAGGCCTCTGAGAGTGCCCCGGCATGTGCTGCCCACCTCTCAAGTACAAGGTCCCCATCAGGGCACCTTCTTCCCTTCTAGTCTAAATGCCCAGAGAATGGTCAGATGGCTGATCTCACATTTACTGATCAGTCTCAATCTTTGCCCCCCTCCCAAGAGTCCTTATTTAATGCAACAAGTCATTTGGGATTAGTTCGATAATGGAAAGGCAGGTTCACAAACCAAGTGGTATAAGTTACTGGATCAAAGTGCTTATTTTTTATCATAGCCCTTCTATTCTGCAAGGCAGCTTCATACAACCCAACCCAACCCAAGGCCCCTTTCCTAACAGTCCAAACAGAAGGCAAACAACATCTATTGATACATCAAAGAGTCTTCGGAAGAAACTCTGTGTGGAACCATAAAACAAGATGCGTTAGCTCCATTTTTTTTTTTTTCACATTTTCTTTAAAAATTAAGCTCTGGAAACATCTTTTCCATTTTCCATAGCATGATTGCACTCTTTGCATCCCTCCCCGCCCCAAAGTAATATTAATAGTCTCATTCTAGGTCCTGTAAATTTATTGTGCTTCCTGTGAACTGTGAGTTATCAGAACCAGCATCGTCCTCGGTTGAAGTATGTGGCTCCTATAAAATCAAAACAGAGAGTGAGTGAGTGCCAGAATTAGAAGTGTTGGGACCTGTTGGGACCTTCTAAACAATGTTCAACTCTAATGGAGATAGGAAGACTTGGGGAAGCTTGGCCATCCTCACTTAGGCAGCTATATTACACTTCTCCACTCTCAGACTCTCTCAGGCCTCAAAGAACTGACTTACAGGGCATTTCTTTTGTTTTTACTGCCAATAAAATGCAACAGATAACTAATCCAAAGGTAGTAAGAAACAAGAATTCTGGAGTTAAAGAACTAAGATTTTTTTCAATATGAAAATTAGAAACTAAGTTAAATTATGCATAAGGTAATATATCTTAGATCTTGATCATTTATTTTCATATGCATAATTCATTCTGAATTTTCTGTGCCCAGTCAAATCAACTTGAGCAAATTTATCTCTGTGTCCTTTTAAAATCCTATTAAAAATGAGTATTATAAGGACCTGAGTTCAAATATGGCCTCAGACACTTAACTAGCCATGTGACCCTGGACAAGTCACATAATCCCAATTGACTTACCACCACCCCACCCTTCCCCAAAAAAGGAGAGGAAAAATAAAGTGGTTATTATGGATTAATTCAATTTTCTACATTTAGAATGAGATTGTGAAAAATGCAATAAGGAGTAATTACTATCATTTTTAAAAATGAAAAGAGTACTTATAAATTTTAAGAATCTTTTTTAATACTACAAAAAAAAAGAATTCTTTTTTTTTCTACTAGAAATGTATCAGTGATTCCCAAAAGATACAAAGGACCTATGAAAATAGGCAAGATACTTTTATCTTTTAAAAAATTATCAAAGCCTCCTCATTATGAGACACTTTAATTTTAGTTAAAAGTTAATGTTGGGTATTAGTAGTAAATTAGTTATCTTAATCTAACTTGGCAACTAGGAAACAGTTTTTAAAAGATCCTACCTGAAGTATATGTACTGGTAAATCCACAGTAAGCTGAGAATGTGTTGTGGAAGACTGAGAGCTGAGCTGAAATGGTGAATCTCCATCGCCAGGGGGATCATCCTGAGGAAGCAACAATTAGAGTTTCTTCAAAACTTCATATACATTTCGTCCATTATCATTTCTTTTCCATCCTTTTGCATGCAGCCATTTTTATCACTATGCAATGTTAAGTCAGAAAATGTCATTCACTTCCTAGCTGGCTCCCAACAGTCCCCTCTTCTCACTCCTATGCCTCTGGTCTCCACAGTAGCCAGCCCAAACACCATCTAAGCATCAGCCCTGCCAAAGCTTTGGCTTGTACATCCTGAGAAGACTCAAGGACAGATTTCAGGAAGCAAGAGGGCAGAGGACAGGACAAGACACACAGCTCTTAACAGAGGGGAGGGGCAGCGTGAGGCTTCAATCAAACCAGTTACCATGAGAAAAGGAGGAGGTAGTTTCTTGTTCCTTGAAAACCAGCATCCAAGCCCAGAATGTTCTCAGTCCTCATCTCTACTTGCCAGAATATTTGTTTCCTTCAAGGCTCAACTTAGGGGTCACTCCTTCCAGGAAGTCTTCCCTGACTCCCCTCGCCCAGCGGTTCAAACATTTCCTTCATACATACATACATAACGACTTATGTCCATACATGCTGGATTCCCCAAATAGAACGCAAGCTCTTTAAAGGCAGTGGCTATTTCTCTGGCTTTGCATTCCTGGCACCCAGCAAAGTGACCTGGATCTGCGAGTGCTTCAAAGTCTGGTTAAATAAACCATGAGAGAAAAATGAAAAGAGATTTCTCTGTGGGCTGCTGGCTCTACATTATTCTCAGTCTGGAACAATTTAAACTCTTATCAACAATGTAAAAATGAGCCATTTAGAAAGGTTAAAGATCTCTGCTCAACACAGTAATCAAGATTTTAGAAGCCTCATGATGAAGTAAATATGCAACAGAGACACATTTTTGGATGAGGACATCAAAGTTTGTTTTGTCTGATAATACTTCTAACTAGGCTGTTTAGGGTTTTTGATTTGTTTTTATTTTTTTAATTTACCTTAAATTGGAAGATCAGAGAAAAAAACAAATGCTTAACAATTGGAAAAAATAAAATTTAGTTAAAACTTTTACTCCTATACTTATTCCTGATTTTTTTTCTATTTATCCACTTGAAAATCCTTTGAATGAGAACTTGATTCCCACTACTACCACCTCTCCCCCACATTTACTTCATCATGGTTCCCCCATATCTTTAATGTTTTGGAAGATCTTTCTCAATTAAAGGCCCTGCCCTTTTGCCTTTAGCACTTGGATAAGGATTTCAGGCAAAGTGATAAGAATAATTCAATGAGCTATTTCAAGGAGAGGTTATATTACAACCATATTATTCCAATTATTCATATTATATTATAACCAATATTATTTGGTTATATTCTAATCAATCTTTTGCCATGAACTCTTTTTTTTTATTGTCACAATTCAGTTAGCACAATGTGAGAGCAGCATTTGGAGAATGTCGCTATCAGTGACAAATCCTTGCTTCACTAAAAGCAGTCTCCTAAGTCTGTTGGCTTTCTTTACTCTCTACCTCGCCTACTTGCATGCTCTGAATCATTCTCCAAGTAAGGGTCCAGGTGATTGCCAGGACTAGTGCAGTTTCCACTGGGGAAGTGAAATACTGGCATAGCACTGTAAGCTTTACAAAGCATTCTGCAAAAATCTCAAGTTATGGACAACCACAGACAGATGATCCAGTATTATTAACTTGATCTGACAAAGGAAGACACTGACTCAGGAAAGGTAAGGTCATTGCCTCTCCACAGAGCTAGCAGACACTGGCCATGTGACACCAGCAATCTGGGCTCAGCAGCAGCAACCAGAGCTGGCATTTCTACAGTGCTAAAGTCTCTGGGCTCCCATATCTCAGGATTCGAGGAAACAAACCAGGTATTGGGCTGAGAATATGAAATGTGGCTTCTGGCCCAAAGCTCTACCACTGGGCCAGTGGTGGGCTACCCTCAGGTCAGCATGAGAGGGTGGGGAAGACAAAGGGTGGAGGAAAAGCATCCTAGGAGCATCAGGGATGACAGACTAAAGAAGTGATTTTCAGTCTTACAGCTTCTTTTTATGTATGAATTAATTGGTTATGACTTCTTTTACTTTTCCTCCTCTTATCACTATGGAGTGTCTCCCCCATTGTTGACTATTTATTTGTATTACTTAAGTTGAAAAAGGGGAGATTGGAGAGCAATCTGGAATTAAGTCCTTTGATCAAGTAATAATGTTCGAAGAATGATTGTGAACAATGAAGTTATTCTGATATTATAAATGCTCAAATAAACTTCAAAGGACCTAAGAAGGAAAATGCTATCCCCCCCTCCATAGAAAAAACAGAAGTATGCATAGAATGGTTTTATATATATATATAGTCATATATATACATATATATGCATACTATATGTACACACACACACACACACACACACACACACACATATATATATATATATATATATATATATATATATATATATATATATATATAAAACTATGTCAAATGTTGACCTTCTCTAGTTCACAGTGGGAAGGGAGGGAAAAAGTTCTAAACTTAAAAGCAAAACAAATATAAATACTTTAAAAAAAATGTAGAAAGGTAGTTCCAGTTGATTAAACCCCAACTAATAATAATTTCACTACTAAAAAGATAGTAGTAATAATAAGAACTGCTATTCTGATTCTAACCATCAAGGAAGAAATGGTCACTATAATGAAAATTATAAGAATTGAAAGAGAGTGATGATTACAAATGGCTACCTCAACAGGAAGAGTCTGTACATGATCCGATATCAAAGGGTTACTTTCAAGATCCAATTAAATCAAGTTTGCAAAACTTTAAGCACAAAGCTGGACACACAGGAAGCATTATAGAAATGGCTAGCTATTAGTTATCAAGCATCAATAGATAACGAAATAAAAGCCAAATATTCTCTGACATACTTCCCCCCCTCCCCTGAGGCTGGGGTTAAGTGACTTGCCCAGGGTCACACAGCTAGGAAGTGTTAAGTGTCTGAGGCAGATTTGAACTCAGGTCCTCCTGAATTCAGGGCTGCTGCTTTTTCCACTGCGCCACCTAGTTGCCCCTCTGGCATACTTCTTAGATGACTTTGTGAGAATAGATTTCCAAGGTTTACACAAAGGATAAATAGGATCCGATGGCTTAGGAAGTATTCTACAAATATCAACTTATTTGATGAGAGAACTAACCTATCAAGTCAGGGAAGGGGAAGCTACAGAGGATCAATACCATGTTGCCTTAGGTCTTCTAAGAATGACAGGAGAATGAACATTAGAATGATCCCTCCTTGCCTGTCTCCACAGAGGAGAACAATAAGGGATGACTGGAAGGTAGGATGGGGCATTAATTATGCTAAAGGAAAGACCCAGGTTAAAGAAAAGATGAATGGATAAACCCAAAGACCTCAGCTTCTGGGATAAGAACTCACTATTTGACAAAAATTGCTGGGTAAACTGGAAAATAGTATGGCAAAAATTAAATATTGACCAACATCTGACACCCTATATCAAGAAAAGGTTGAAATGACTTCAAGACTTAGAAATAAAACAAATTAGGAGAACAAGGGATAGTCTACCTCTCAGATCTGTGGATAAGGGAAGAATTTATGACCAAAGAAGAACTAGAGAGCATTATGAAATGCAAAATGAATGACTTTGATTACATTAAATTAAAGATGTTTTGCTCAAACAAAACCAATTAAGCCAAGATTAGAAGGGAAGCAGAAAGTTGGGGAAAAACATTTTATAGTCAGTGTTTCTGACAAATCTCATTTCTAAAACGCATAGAAAATGGACTTAAATTTATAAGAATACAAGCCATTCCCCAATTGATAAATGTTCAAAGGTTCTATGAACAATTTTCAGATGAAGAAATTAAAGCCATTTCTAGTCATATGAAAAAAATGTTCTAAAAAATCATACTGATTTAGAGAAATGCAAATTAAGACAATTCTGAGGTATCACTTCATACCTCTCATATTGGCTAAGATAAAAGAAAAAGATAATGATAAGTGATGGAGGGGACATGGTAAAACTGAGACACTAGTGCATTGCTGATGGAGCTGTGAAATGATCCAACCATTCTGGAGAGCAATTTGGAACTATCCCCGAAAGGCTATCAAACTGCAGACACCAGTGAGACATCCAGCAAATTGCAGAGATCCAGCAGTGTCTCTACTGGGCTTGTATCTCAGAGAGGGAATTACTGCAAAGCAGGTGAAACTCTGGACAAGTTTGGCCACTCTGGAAAGCAAACTGAATTGTTAAATCAATGGTTAAAATGTTTGGTTCTTTGACTCAGAGATCTCCCTGCTAGCCATGTACTCCAGAGAGGTCAAAAACAGGAAACATATATACTCATACTCCACCCACACATACATCCACCTTTTCTTTCTTTTCCTCTCCTTCCCTCTCTCTCTAGCAACAGTTTTTTGGTGGAAAGCAAAGGACTATAAAACAAAGTAATTATTCATCACTTAGGGAAAGACTAAAACCTAACGGTTTATTATTACTGAGTAGTTAAGCTATAATTATAAAGAATTCAGAGAAGTATGAGAGTACTGAAATGAACTGCTAGAGAGAGAAATTTAGAAATCAGAAAAATTATCATGAACTCCAAGATTATATCCTGTATCCCCTCCAGTGCCCAGGACGAGGGGATAACAAATGTGAGCTGAGCTGCCTCTGGAGCAACAGATGATGGACTATCCAATGCTAGCTTATTTTTCTACTCAAAATGTTCATAAAGATAATGGAGAATTAAGATCTTTGAGGAGGCAATGGAAAGATGCAACATACTGTCCCTAACAGAGACTTCTGCTCTGGAGATGGTGCAAAGCAAAAGCCAGGAAATCTGAAGAGAGAACGATTCATGCAGCAACAAAGAAGAGCATCAGTGTAGTGCTGGCGTGTCCATGCTCATCCACAGAATGTTAGAGGCTTTGAAAGGAGTCTCTCACTTTGGACAGAGCCTCTTGGAGAATTTCTAGGACATGAGCAACCATGGAATAGAATGAAGAGGTATGGACCAACTGCAATCTACTCTGATGGAGCAAGTACCCAGAGAAAGATCTAGAAGCAGAAAATAGGACATTTTATATGATAATGGTGCTCATTTGTTATTTCTAGACACAACTTAAGTTTGACCTAAACTTCAGATCACTCACAAATGTTCAGGGCTCATTTTTCTCTTAATCATTAATCATATAATTTTTTGCATATGATTCTAAACTTTAATTTACTTTTTTAATTAAAAATAAAAATATAAACAAAACAATGAAATTCACATGGACTTTCACAAAATTTTGGATCAAAATAGCAATCAAACACAAAAGAGAAAAATATTGGTTGAGTCCTTAAATGTCAATCCAGTTGGTAGTGTGGGCAATTTTTCATTATATTTCCATATTCCATACGTTAATCATACACTCTTACCTGCAATAACTGTATCTGAACAAACTGAGCTCCAGTTGTTGGATCTTGTTCTGTTAAGCCTCCATTCGGCACTACAATATTCCCACTGCTATGACTTGTAGAGAAATTAGTGGGACTCACTTTGCCACCTTTTAATTTCCTTTGAGTAGATCCTGATGATCCTGAAACAAAGTAGATGTACTGATAAACTTAGTATGCTAAATTTATTTATTATGTTTGTATATCATTTTCTTATATCAGTTCACTTCCTTCATATATTCAAAAGAGAAATTCTTTACCTTTTCCTAGACTTCAAAATCCCCCAAGAAGGAACCTAAAAAGAAACCTCTAAATGTCATGAATTATTTCAGCTAGCTTGACCTTTTACTAATTAATGGAAGCAAAACTGAACGTTTCCTGCCTTCTCTAATTCCTGAATAATCCCTGTGATTTCATCAGTGTAGATGCTCATTTTGCAAAGGATGCAACTCACAAAATCCTCATAAAGGTGAAGTTTTGTAAACTCCTATGGCCAAAAACTCCTCTCCTGGTGGCCAAGCTTGTAGTGATGATGTTCTCTGAATCTTACCAGCTTCACTAGGTTTGTGCTCAAAGCCTTTCTGTCTATGCCAGAAGCTCTGCTATCAACCTTTATTAACCCATTGCTGTAACTTCCTCCCATGCCTTCAGGTGGAACTAGAGTAAGAATTTATGCTTTCTATAATATGTGCATAAAATTTGGGAGGCTAAAGATGGCCAAAATATAGAGTTATTAGCCCAACTGAAAATTTGTTTTTTCATTCACTGTTTCAAAAATTTTATCAGAAGAGAAAATGATTGACAAGTCATACATTCACTCTGTTGACAACAAATTATCTCAGTATTAAGCTCAACATTGCCAGTTTAATTAAAAAGTCATCATATGAGGAAAACTCAATCTTTTGATCCTTACTTTTGGAGAAGGTGGTCCAAGTCTCCAAAATTTTACTTTGTATGGCTATCTTCCAATAAGGAAATCCTTCCATTAATTGAGCCTGACCACCTCTTTGCCACTTTATAATTTTACAGGGTTGCTTGAGGCACAGAGGTATGAAATTACTTGGCTGGGGTCCTACTTAGCTAGTATCTTTCTGATTATGAGGCTAGCCCTTTATACTACAGCATGAGGTCTCTCCCATTTACTTTTACTTAAGCAACACAAAAAAAAAAAGGAGAAAGAATTGAACTTAAAAGCATGATTCTTATGAAGTAAACTAGATTTTCAGTGAGCCATTAGTAAGGAAAGGAAATAAAACTTTCTGTGTATCCTGGGGAATATCACCTAGTTTGTAAGGGCCTCAGTTCCCTCACCAGATTCTATGACCCGAAAGACCTTTACAGCTCTAAATTCTATGACTATCTTCAGGACTTTATCAAGCCATGCTGCCCACACTTTCTGCGAGATATAATGGACCTAGGGTGTAGAATGGGATTAATCAATGTGGAATAAACTATGCATATCTGTCACAAAGTTTCTGCTTTTCTATTTTTCCCCCAATTGCAAGGGGGAAGACAGGAAAAAAAGAAAATGGTTTTAGCAGGGGAAAAAACTAATTTAAAAAAAGTTTGTATTAAGTATATAATGCTGAGTGAATGTTATTTCTTAAAACAACCAGTAGATGGCAATCTTACAACGCTACAGTGGAAAATGCTTTGGTTTCCCATTTGGTCAGGGGACAAAAGCTGAGGATTGTCCCAAACCTTCAGACTAGGAGATTGAGTCAGAAGAGTGGCCAGGATGGGCTAGAATTAAACTGACCAAGAGCAGACCAAGAGGTTCCTGAAGCCTGACGGCAAGAAGTCAGAATGGCCCTAATCTCTCCAAGGCATTAAAGACTAAATAGGGATGAAGCATATGTGCTCAGGGAGCTAGAAGCCCTCTTCCTTGGGATGTCCTCAGGGCTGAGTTACTCTCCATGGTTAGGGATAAACCCAACCATCTTTCACCTCCCTATACTCTAGCCCATTCTATGCAAATTTACTTATGACCATTTGATCATTACAACTCCACACAGTGTCCTAGATAATTGTCCCCTGACCCCCTCCAGCACCTACTGCCGTGCCAGGGGCAGGGCTTTTGGTGCCCTTGGGTCTCTAATTCCTCTGAAAACAAAACAAAACAAGAACTTCTCA
This sequence comes from Sminthopsis crassicaudata, assembly GCF_048593235.1. Classification (NCBI taxonomy): domain Eukaryota; kingdom Metazoa; phylum Chordata; class Mammalia; order Dasyuromorphia; family Dasyuridae; genus Sminthopsis; species Sminthopsis crassicaudata. Next base: position 699,738,279 of record NC_133617.1, read on the forward strand.
CCTCGCCCTAATGTTTAGGTGTGCTTGGATCCCTGGCCACAACTCTGGAGAGAGGATCTGCAATCTGCCCTGTGGATAAGAACACTGGGGGCAACCTCTTGCTCGCCAAGCCTCATCGGGAAATGCTCAATCCCAAGGTTGGAAAAGTCTTAGAAATCTTTGCTTAGCTCTTCATCATTCCCACTTGGCCACTGGGTTTGGAGAGTTATGTACCATCCAAATAAGTAACATGTTATTAACTCAAAAAATGGTGACGGCATCAGTGAAGACCGAAAAAGCATTAAATGAATGACTGAAAGGCAAGAACTATAAAGGTGTGCCAGTCAATAGCATGTTTCCAGTAAGGAGCCCTTAGCCTCAGTGTCCTGCTCCAGCTTCCCATAGAAGAGGCACAGCCTTCTACTGAGAAGGAACTCAAATTCAAAGTCAGTCAAATGGAAGGGGTTTGTAAAAGGGGAGCTGACCACATGCGGCTTCTGCCTTGCACAATGACTTCACTAACACTGTAAAACAGGACTCCACTGCCTTCTCTTCCCTGCCTCCTACAGGAGGAGATGTGTTCACACAACTGCAAGCTGGCTTTGGCCAGAAGGCAGAAAAAGCAAGCTCCCGTTGGGCAGCGGTGGCAGCGGTGGGGGCAGCAGTACTAGCTGGAGCAGTAATGGCAGCAGCAGCGTGCCCCGGGGCCAGACGTGAGGAGGCTGTTGCAGAGTCCTGAGTCTGAGTCGAAGGACGCCTAAGCAAGGTGAGTCTAACTGTAGCTAAAGTGGATTGTCAGGTGAGTGACCGTGAAGACTGTCTGCCATAGCCCAGGCAGTTAGTAATCAAGTCCTCAGAGTCCCGGAGGGGAGGCGGAGGGAGAAGAGGAGAGACATGGGAGGAAGGGAGGAAGGTGAGTGCTCTCTTGGAGGCAGGACAGAGAGCAGGGAGCTAGGGGTTACTCAAGAAGATCATGTGCCTTCCTTTGACTGTTAAAGTGATGTCCTTCAGGGCAAGGGACTTCTTCTCTCTGAACCTCAGTTTCCTCATCTGTAAAACAGGGATATGAATTTAATTTGCACAAATGTTCATTAAGTGCCTAGATGTGCAAAGCACAATGCATACAGAAATGAAAAAATGTGTTCCCTCTCACAGGGCTCACCAAGCATGAATTACAGCCCCATCTGCTACAGGGACCTTTGAAAGGGGAACAAGAAGAGGCCTGAGGTGGGTCTCTTAGGCCCCGCTAGAATCTCCATACTCGGTTCCACAACTGGAAACTCCCCAGAGATGTCAGCCTGCCACCAGCACGGCGGAGCTGAATTAGAGGAACACGAGCCATGGGGTGGGAACCTAGCAACTGGGCACCATATGCAGGGCGAATATCTCATGCATGAAACTGGGTGAAGACGAGCTGGCTAGCTGCAGACAAGGGGCTGCCCCTCCATCTCCATTCAGCTGTTGCCCAGCAGCCCTGCAGGACTCACTGCCCAGGCAGAGGAGGAGCGCCCTCAATAGTGGCTCTGGGCATAGGAAGCTTGAGGGCAGCCAGTGCTTCCTGCCTCTGGCTGCCTGGTGGCGCCTCCCACAGAACCATGCACTGTGAGCCTTACCAAGCTGCCTACCAGGCTGGAATCATTCTCTCTGCTGCTGCCCAGAGCCCAGGAAACATGCTCATCCAGGGCTGCAGCCAGACTCAACTTGCTGGAATTTCTTTTACCAAGAACTCTGGAACTGATCCACCAGCACGTGAATATCAATGATCGGATGGGCACAGTTAAATGCCTAAGCTAAAATACAACTCTCCAAGTACCTTTCTAGAATGGAATGGATGCCAAATCTCTCTAGCACTGAATTGAATCTAATAGTCACTGACAGGATGCTCTCTCAACTCAAAAAGGAAGGGCTAGAAAACACATTTTGGCTCTTGTACATCTTGGGGCTGGGCAGAGGGGGGGAGGCTCCCCAAATCCCACAACCAGCACTAGCAGCTCTGGTAACAAGAGGACCCTAGCTACAAGACTAGCAAAATCCCAAGGCTAGTCTTCCCAACGCTAGTGATCCCAAGGTCACTCCTCAGATGTCCTGTCTCCTTTCTAGCTCCTAACTGCAGGATTTTCTAATTCAACTAAACTAATATTTACCAGGTACCTACTTTATGCAATGATTGCACAAAGCAATCTCTGACTCAAAAGGTCTACAAGATATGTATCAAATGAAACAAAATAAAATTAGTTTGGTAAACTACATTCCAAACTGAAACCCATTTTTTAAAAACTGAGAAAACTGAAGTACCCCCATTCTAACAAAAACAAAACATAGCAATCTAGCCCATCAAAAGGTTCTCTGCATGGCAGTTATTTGTACAGAGCTAGACTCACTTTCCTCTATCTCTGATGCCTCCCAGTGTTTTACACATACTAAGTACTTCAAAAACATCTTGTCCAGTTATTTCTTTGAGCCAAAATCCTAATTCTATTTGGTTCTCAACAATGCCCCCATCCCTAATCTTTTATCTTTACCCCAACAACAGGGGCTATGTCTCCACTTCCTGTGCACACCATGAATGTTGCTGTGGCCCCTGATGTATTCAGGTCAAGGGGGCCCCTCTCCCCCCAAAAATTCTTTTTATAGTGTTTGTCACATGCAACAATGTGGAGATATAGGAAAGGAAAAACTCCCATGTGTTTAAAAAATGAATTTCTAAATTACAGAACAGAATCATTAGACATTTATTTCTACTTCAGGAGGTTGTTTCCCCCTCCCAAAGTTTTCAAGCAAAGTCCCTTTAAATACTGAGCTCCACTAGTGAAGTAGGGTGATATGATTTACACTCAACTTTTCAGGAAAGTGAAATAAATGTACACTGAACTGAAGATTGCAAGCATCTTCTAGATTTTGAAGACATTCCACCATAATACAGGATTTAAACAGACCTCAAAAGCAGACCTATTTTAAAAGCCATTTTACTTCAAAGAGATTAATGTGAAATGACCCACCAGCCACTGAGAGAAAAGCTAAATTCCCTTGGACTCCACCCCTTTACCAAGAGAAAGGAGAGCCCAGGGGCCAATGCCCTTCTCACCTGTGCTGCTTCCTGGCCCTTTCTCTTTTTTTTTCTTGACTAGCTGAATGGCTCGATAATCAGTTCTTGCTGAGCCCCCACTTTCCTGAGACCAAAGAAAAGTTTGTGAGTCACTCGAGCTAAACAACAAAGGAATGAAAAAAAGCAAGGGCAGCAAAGCATAACTTATGGAATTTGTTCCTCAAATAAAATTAAGCATTCTAATCTTTTTATAAAAAAATAATTCCAAGACACCAAATGAAAGCCCCAAATTTCCCATTAGCACACAAGAAACCCAAATTCCACATCCAACCATATCTGCCTACAGATGAGGTCACAGAACACCTCAATTAGCCAATTTGGTCAGGGAAAGAGGGGTCTACATAAACATGGATTTGACCCCCTTTAAATGGGAAGATCATTTCATTTCACTGGGAGTGAAATAGGGATGACATTTGATTTTGCTGGTTAAAGGGAACTCCCAAGTGGGAAAACTCCCTCTTACCAAAGCACAAACCTTAACTTAAGAGGCGAAGACCTGTCCAGAGTCCTGACAAAGGAAGTAATTCTCGGGGTCCCATGGCCAAGCTGTGTCGAAGGGGAGAGTTGACCCCAGGCCTTCCTGTCCTTGAGGTGGGCAGAATGGAAATCTTTAAACTACAACTCACACCTACATGTCCGAAGACATTTAAAAAGTCTTTCTGATGACTAAGCTATCTCTAGGAACCTCCATGACCAGACAAGAATGTTGGGCCATGAAGCCAGGTCAGAACATCTACTCCATACCCCAATAGCTTGTATGGCTGGCTTCTTGTGGTTTTTCAATCTCTTCTTTTGTTGTGGATGTTAATACTCTCCAATTACCCAAGGCCCACCAGCCTTTCTTCATGGCTGATCCTAATTCACCTGTTGTTAGTGAGGAACCCAGATGACAAAGTTTGTCAGAAATGTGTTTAAAACACAAGTCAATAGGAGAGCACTCAGCACAGAATCTGGCACAGAACAAATAAATGCCATAAAAATGTTGGTTATTATTAGTCATGATTTCCTAGACCTCAGCCTCATTCTCAACAGGTGGAGCTGCCAGACTTCAGGATCAGGATGGTCTCTTAATTAAATGATGAGGCAAATAACTGAAAATTTCTTGTTCCATTTCTCCATTTGACAAAACAGAAGTTTAAAGCCAGAAGAGATCTTAGACACCAGCCAGCCCAAGCCAATTCTCACTCTGAATCCTACTTCCAGTCTAGCTCCCTGAGTAGAAGTCAGAAGGCAAAGGGACAGGGGACACATTAGGTGTAGAAAAGCTCCAGCTACAGAAGAGGAATCCTGGCACAATGATGATCCAACCTGAAGCAGCAGCACTTTCTGTAAAGTCCAGTGCCTTCCTCAACCCAGAGGAGACCCTGATCCCATGACCTGCTCAGGTCCTTAGTCATTTGGAGAGTTGAATACAGTATTCAGAGATACTGGGGTCCTTCCAGGACAGGACTCAATCGTGACTATCAGACTCTCAGTCTATTATTGCCAAAGTGAACAATGTCTGTATATTCTTCCCAAATCAGTGTTAGGATACTGAATTCTTCCAAAAATATTTGGTTATTCCTTTGCAAGAATCTATCTGGTATAAACCAAGTCTTAAGGTTAAATATTCCTAAAACTTTTCATGAAGACTCAAAAGCACACAAACAACATTCCATGTTCCCTTTTCATTTCATTACTTGATAAACAATTAATATTAAATTAGCAATTTGACTTTTTAAAATCACACAAGGTGGTTCCTTCCCTGCCTCTGGTTCTAAAAGCCTTTAAGGGAGGGCTTCTTAACCGAGCCTCAGGGAGCTTATTTTGTTTTGTCTCCAATCTATAATTAGATAAATGAAAAGATTTGGTTTCTTTGGTAAACTTATGCATCTTATTTTATACATTTTAATGAGAAGGGTCCTTAGCCTCTTTCAGACTGTGAAGTCCATGACACAAACAAGGTGAAGCCCTCTGCCTCGAGGACTTTTCATAAAGACACAATGTTTCAAGTACAAAATAAGTATTTCTGGAGGCAAAATTGAGGAAAAACACATTATCTTCTTCCATTACTGAAGACGTGCAGTTTCTTTAGCAAAAGTTTCTTTTTAAAAAAAAAAAAATTCTAAAGTCAAAGGCATGAAAGGATTTTGAAAGGGTCATCCAATCCAACTCTCATTTTACAAGAGAATCAGACTCAGGTCTGAGGTCACATAGCTGCTTAGAATCAAGCATGCTACAAAGCTTGAAGTACTAGATAAATGGTCACTAGTTGGTTATTTATCATTATTTTGACAACCTAGAGTGCCCAACTCCCAGTTCTATGTTCTTTCTACTGTATCATGTGCTTAGGTAAACCAAATGTCAACTTTAAGCCAAAAAGCATCCTAAAAATTGGATATTCCATCAATTACTACCTACCAAAAATGAGCTCCCAGGCACTGTGTTAAGATCCATTTCTTTCTGAGCACTGTAGCTTGCTGTTGGATTGGAGAATACAAACTGAGTCACAACTTTGCTCCCTTCCTGTTGTCCGACAATGTCTGAGCTAGGAAGCAAGTCCTGTTCGGTTTTGGGTGGCGTCAGGAGTCCAGGAACATTGCTCCCAGTGAGGCTGCTGGACGGAGTTAGTGTGGCTGGCTCTATTGTTAAGTTATTGCTAGATGTCAGAGTAGGAAGATCTTGACCAGAGTTCTTCACCGACAGAGATGCCAGAGACCCCAGTGCTTCTGCATTTACAGTCTGGACATCATCCAAATTTAAAGTGCTTTGTTGTAAAACTGTGGTGGTCGTACCCAGCAACAGAGAGCTATCGAGACTGTGAGGCATGTCACTGCTGGCCACCAATATCAAGGGGTCCACAGCCTGCCCCAAGGAATTGTTGTTATTATTAACAGAAAGGTTCCCCCCAAGAGTTGAGCTCACTGAAGCAACATCTATTGTTAAAATTCCAGAGTTCACTAATGCCATGTCTGTTGTAATTGCAGAATTGTTATTAGACACATTAGAGAAGAGAGACACAAGGTCTATATTGCTAAGATCGTTCTGCGCAGGGCTGGTAAGTTCACTGCTGGGTGTAAGAAAACTTGTAGCTTCAAGCTGGCTTAAGAGGTCTAAAAAGCAATAAAATAATCATATGATTATTCTCTGTAAGACATTCAGCTGAATGAAATTAACATATAATTTTCATCCTTTTCCAGCTATTATTTCCATAGAAAACTTCTGAAATTTATACTTAAAGAGTTTTTACTCTTATACTCATATTTCTCATTTTACTCTTGTACTCATATGGTGATACATTACCTACATATAGCAAGGAACAGTTAATATTTATATAGTGCTTTTAAAGTATAGAAAACACTTTTCCATAAAATTTATGTCCAAGGGGAGTGCCTAAGTGATCCATAAGGAGCCACCTTCTGAGACACTCCCATTTGCCTTGCCTAATCTGGCTTGGAGGCATGTGTAAAGGGCATCACTCTTTCTTACACTAGTTACTGGCACCAGGCTAGAAAAGCTCTCGTTCCCTGAACTGCTTTAATCTTCCACCTTCCTCATACACTTCCTCTATCTAACTCATGAAGCTCCCAGATTCTAACCTGTGCCCACCCCTTAGCTCAAAGTCTCACATGGCTAACCCATGCACAGCCAGTCTGTCCCTAGCTCCCCTTTCTGGTTCTACTTCCCAATGCCTTTCTCTTTCACCTCTCAAGTGCTTCAAACTAACCTGCTGACTTAGGCCCTACAACTGGGTGGCCTGGTGCCATCCCATTCTCCAGCTTCAAAGCAGTTCTTTGGCTCCTCCTCCTCCCCTCCCCCCTTTCAGATTTCTCAGCTCATTCCTCAGCTCACCAAACCTTTGTTTCCCTCAGATCCTTCATAGTCTCCTTCCCAATCCTGCCTCTCCCCCTCAGCTGAAAGAGCAGAAACCATTGATTATGAATGAGCTTCCTTTCTTCCCCTTCTCTTCATCATTCTCACTCTCCTCCTTCTCTCCAGTCCCTTTTGTCCTTGCCAAGGCTAACCACTCTGTTCTTTCATCCTATTTCCCCCACTCTTCAGCTTCTCATTATGCATTGGTTTCTTTCCTACTCTTTCATGCTACTCCTCTACTAAGGGCCCATGAATAACTGGAGACTTGTCCTTTTAACTCCTTTTTAAGCAGTTAAGGCTGTCACAATTCTATTCTCACACACAAGGCCAGGCCTCCACGGTTACTCTTGGGTGCTTCGGCAGGGTGGCCATGAAGTAAAAAGCAGACCAAGTCCACTGTCTTAATCAAGGTGAATCAAGCTCTTGAGAAAAGGGGTTTGGAGTCATAGGATAGAAGCATTAGTCTGTCTCTAATTTTGATTCAAAGACAGGGCAGGCCCCCCTCAAGTGTTCAGAATCAAGTGTCTTTTTTTTTTTTTTTTTTTTTTTTTTTGATTATGTTTCCCATAACCAGAAGCTCTGGAAACAAGATTCTTGTTGTCTCAAGAAAATTGGATTTACACACATATTGTATCTAGGTTATACTGTAACACATTTAATATGTATGGGATTGCCTGTCATCTAGGGGAGGGAGTAGAGGGAGGGAGGGGAAAATTTGGAAAAAATGAATACAAGGGATAATGTTGTAAATAAAAAATTACTCATGCATATATTCTGTCAAAAAAAATTATAATTATAAAATTAATTAAAAAAAAAAAAAAGAGAGAGAGAGCCATTAGAACCCAGAGAGAGAACTGTGGGAACTGAGTGTGGATTATAACATAGCATTTTAACTCTTTCTGTTGTGCTTTGCTTTAATTTTTTTTTCTTTCTCATTTCTGATTTTTCTTGTGCAGCAAGATAATTGTATAAATATGTATGCCTAAATTAGATTTTACATATATTTTACCATGTTTAACATATATTGGATTACTTGACATCTAGAGGAGGGGGTACAGGGAAGAGGGGGAAATTGGAACACAAAGTTTTTCAAAGGTTAATGTTGAAAAAATTATCCTTGCATATGTTTTGAAAATAAAAAACTTCAATAAAAAAAAAGAGATTCTTGTTTTCTGGGTGACAGAATTTTTTTCCTGTGTTATCAAGGAGATACCATTTGTAAAGTACATAGCACAGTGCTTGGCACACAGTAAGAGCTTAATAAATGTTTATTCCCTTCCCCTATTAATTCAGTTTAGCCTAGATAAATTTCTCACTTAGCCTGAACACAACCTCCTTATTAAGAAAGATATTAGTAGGTGTTAGAGATATATTATAACCAACAATCTGTTTCTGTTACAATCAGAAGAATCTAAAGAACACTGAAAAAGGGAACTACCCCATCTTCTCAATCTCTCCCTATTTTCCCATTGGGAGAATCCCTCTAATTCTCAGTAAAGTCACTGGAAGAAGAGCAATAAGTGATAAAGAGAACGTTTTATGTCATGACTTGTACATACATTAAATCCCTAGTTAATAGTTAGTGTTTAGAATTGAGCATAATATAGTTAAGTTGGACAGTTATGTTTTCTCAACAATATATACTGATTGCTGATAGAGACTTTCTCAATTTCCAGCTTCTGCATTTCCCAGTGAGCAAAAATTGTTTTTGCTGACTAGTTATACTTAATACAAATAATTCCTAAAATTAAGGTCAGACCTTTCATAGTCTACAGATAATAGTTATTTTCATCACCTCCACTCTGAAAAACAAATCAAATGATTACTTGATTATTTGTAAATGGCTCATAAAGGCATTAGCTGGCAAAGAGCCTGGATGTTCCTCCTTTCAAGATTCCTAAAGATGGACTGGGAAAGCAGGAAAATAGATGAGTAGCTATGCACTTTCACACCCTTGCTTTCTTCCTGTCTCTCCCCAAGTGTTTCCTTATTTCCATTCTATCCAGCTCCAATCCTGCCTGGACAGTTCAGGAGAGAACCTAATTATTTCTGAAATGGTTGTTCAATGGCACAGAAATCTTGACCCAAAGGACCCATGACTCCAGTCTGAAGGTCTTCACATCACTGAACATGGCTGTCTTCTAGGAAGTGAGAAAATGACAATACCTGAACTAAAGTTATGCTGTTTGGCCATGTGAGACTTCATACTGTGCTTGGATGTGAACAGCTTATTGCAACTTGATACAGGGCAGCGGCTCCTCAGAGCATCCACATCCTGAAGGTGTTTCTTTGAGTGGATGTACAGACTACTCCGTGCAGAGAACCGAGCACAGCAACCTGGAACAAAAGCATAAGGAGCTTCAAGTCAAATCAGCAAATATTTCTAAAAGTGTCTAAGATGGAGAATGAATTGTATTAGATCCCAGGAATACAAAGATAGAACTAAACAACTTCTGCCCTCAAAAAGCTTACCCTCCCCAGGGGGCACAAAACTCATCCATACATACACACACCCTTCTGGATCCAGCTATGCTCAATCTCTGCCATCTAGACATCAATCTAGATATCTTCCTCTGCCCCCCTACCCTTTTCCAAGCTGGATTCATAATCTTATCACTACTGTCAAAGCTGGGAAAGGTACACTAATTTATTCCTTTAAAGCCCCATCCCACCCACCCACGTAGCAACCTTAGGAACAAAAATGTTCTTCCCAAACTCCCTCATATGCGTTATCTCCTCCTTTAGAGAGCAAGCTCCTGGAGGGCAGAACTCCTAGTGTTCTAAACAATACTTGATAAATAATTAAGTACCAATAAATAAATGTTTGCTCATTCATTCACCCAAGTAAATAAAAAATTATCTGAATTATAGAATACTAACAATTAATTGGAGGAGGGGGAAGGCTCCAGGGAGGATTTCTTGGGGGAACTAAGGAAGTAGTAAAAGGATGGTTTATACAAGTTCATACAGTAGCTCTTGTCCAGCTTAGCTGGATCCTGGCTTGTGAAAGGCTGTAATGCCAGGTAAGGCTGACCAGCAAGCTGACACTGGACTGTGGAGGCCTTTACATGCTGAGCTGAGGAATTTCTAATTTGTCACAGAAATAAGGAGGAAATAAGTGGATATTATTTCCCCTGCTCAAGATTCTTAAAGCCCTTCAAAATCTGGCTCTAAGCTCATGTTCCCTATTTTTTCAGATTGGCCTCCAGTGCCTAAGTACACATGGGTCATCTCTGCTGGCCATAGTGCTCTTCTTCCTCCCCTCAATGACCCCTCTAAAAGTCAGATCAAGTATTGCCACCTACATCCAACAAGAGTCTATCTCCCACTGTTGTTTGGCCTCCTTGTTCTCCTAAACCTGCCACAATAACTTTGGATTTATTTTGCATATAAATTCCTAAACATAGATTCCTGAACTCAATACCACCAATTCTGTTCTTTTTTTGTTTTTGTAATCCCAAAGCCTGATGCAAGGCCCTGCATGGAGCAGAAGCAGGTGCTTTTAACAATTTGTGGTGAACGGAATATGTTAAGTAGTTACTACTGCTAATAAAAATTATTTCATGCAAATTCTTGCTTGATTTTAATAGAAAGATACAAATAAGGAAAATATAGTACTCATTAAGCATTTTCCAAATTCACATAATTAAAGTGATCTTTTAAATGACTGTGTAAGAACTAAAAATATTATTAATTGTACAAGTCTCATAAAATGCTCAGATTAGAAAAAAATAAAAAGTAAATTCTACCTTCTACTGGACATTCAAATGGCTTTGTGCCCAGATGAGTTACACTATGGCCTTTCAAATGTTCTGCTCTTGTAAATGATTTACCACAACCTTCTACTGGACATGTAAACCTCCTGTCGTCTTCATGTTTCCTGCCCAAAAGAAGTATTAGAGAGAGGATTGATTTTACTAATGGAATCCCAAATCTTCTCCTAAGCAATTCAATCTGCTAATGACATTTTTTAAACAAATTATTGATCTTCAAAATTACAATAATCACATTATATTTTGGTTACTGTTGTCATGGGAAGGGAAGGGAAAGAAAAGAAATTGCTTGTTAATTGAGAAAGTAATCTCCTATATCAGTATACCTAAATATGTGTGAGATTCAGCTACACTGTCACTAGAAACTAGCCTAATTAATCAAGCCAGTTATGTAATATGTCTTTTTGCTAAGATCCAAAAGTAAGTAAGTAGCTACTTTCCAAACTGGTTCACTACACTCTTCTTATATTTTTAAAAAGATAAATATTAGACAAGGAAACTGCTCTCTAAGTGGCTAGTTATGAGAGATCCAAATTTTGCAGAGTAATGTGAAATCTTTGGTCATTACACACATATGTTCTAGACATATTCTGAAGCATCAGAATTACCTTTTGTGCCTCAGAAGTTTAGACATACTAGTAAAGGACCAGCCACAACCATCTGAATCACAGATGAAAGGTCTTTCACCTGAAAAAAAAAAAAAAAAAAAAAAAGTTTCAAGCTGGAATTATACATAACTACTCTCCCAAGTGTCTCCATTTTACCATTCCCAAAACACTGCAGAGAGAGAGTCCCTGAACACAACGAACCTGTATGACTCCTCAGATGGATTTTTAGGCGACAGGCTTTATCATACTGCTTGTTGCACCCAGGAAAGGAGCAGGAAAACAGCTCTTGTTCTCTGAAATGGGCTCGGTTATGGGAAAATAAAGCACTTACTGTGATGAAGGTCTTCTCACAACCTTAACAGAAAAAGAAAACTGATTAACAGCAAAATTCTTCAACTCAGTCTCTCACATACAGAGGTCAAAAATGTCACAGATGTTTGTGGAATGGGGAAAAAACCCTCCCAATAGCTTCTTTATATCCAACCATCTTTAGTATGAGCATTGACCTGGGAACCAAGAGCCCTGAGCTCTAGCTTAAGATCTGCCTTTAGCTAACTGTGTGATTCTGAGAAAGTCACTTCCCTTTCTATCCTTCTACTCACTGATTTGTAAAAAGGAACTGAACAAACCCATGACAACAGGAAGCAGAACTGCTTTACATTGCACCTGTGAAGATTTCACATCCATTTTGCAAATGAGCTAAGTGAAGTTGAGAGGAATCATCAGAGTATCTCAATCCCCAGAGAATCACAGCCATTAATGGCTATTTGATATGCTCTGGCTAAACTGTGACCCTTCCCAGATAAGGGAGAACTTCTTTGGGATCTTAAGGAATCTGGAAAGTCAATAGAGCAGAGGGGGAAGGGATAAAACTGTCAAGCCTAGAAGTAGCTACAATGTTTGTTTTTTTTTTTCCTTTTTAATGCATGGTACACAAATACATGTAAAGCACATGAATCCTTGTAATCTTTAAAAATGTGGATAACTGGGATCAACTGATACCACCTGAAATTTCTAGCAGAAAGATTAGATTCTCTTCATCTATTTGTATTACCTTCTTCATCTGTAAAATGCCAATACTACTATCTGCTTTATAAAATAATGAGCCAAAAATAACTGCACAAAGAAAAACACTATCACATCGACGGCTGAAACTCTTTGGGGTTTCATTAATGTGGATACTCAAATTATGTTTTTCTAATATGAAGAATTCACAAATTCCGAGTGGTCAGAGCTAAAGTTTATATACCCTAAATATGAATGCTTGTATCTGTCTAAAATTATAAATGACTTCTCTTTCTCAGGAAAGAAGCTCTTATCTGCTTGTTGTACTACCAGATTTGGTGATGGGGTGTCAAATAATCCAAGTGCTAAAGGTGGCTTTTCATCCCACTCTTAGTTTTGATGAGAAGTAGTGTGGCATACTGGACAGTATGGACTGGCTTGGCAAGAAGGAATAAATCCACAAGGTTATGTGACCATGCAAAACACATTTAACATCACTATAACCTCAGAGCTTCAGCATACTTATTCATAACATGAGACTAGAACTTGTCCTTCCCAAGGGAATCATCTGAAACAAAGAAACCAGTCCTTTGAGAGGGCTGGTAATTGGTTTGATTTGGGTTTGGGAGAATCTCAGATACATCTTTCTACCTATGTTAAAAATCATGAGTCCCAAGAACTCTGTTGGAGAATGTGGATGAACCATCAAACAGATATTCCTTAAGTGAGTAATATCACCAAATGTAAAAGACATTAGAACAGGAAAGAACTCTACCTGCCTCATGGTGACCTGCCCTCATTTCACAAATGAGGGAACGGGTGCAGAGAGGCCAAGGCACTTAAGAGTCAGGATTAGAATACAGGTCTGACTCTAAATATAGGCTCTTTCCATTACACTTTCTCTGTGTCTCTTTGTCTCCCTCTCATAGGATATGAGATATAGACTAGACTCTGAATAAATTCTGACAATGTAGGGCAGCATCTTCTGTCTCTAGAACACTAAGCTTGGCCCTGAGTCACACAAATGATGTGGGCCAGGAAGTGGGGCCTTCCCTGACCCTGGATCAGGTCCACGGCCATCTCCTGCACCCAGATGTCTCTCCAACGAGTTTATATAGATAATGTATCTCAGCAAGTACAAAGCCCATCTCTATTGCTCAGAAAGTGCTATCTCCATTTTAAAAATGAAGAGACTCGAAGTGAACTATCTAAGGCTGGTGAGGGGCTGAGAAGGCTAGCCCCTATCATCTGGCTCCAAGCCCAATAACCAAGACTGTGAAACAAGGCCCCTACATCAAGCTCTCAGATGCCAACACTCATTGGTAAACCCAAATGGGAAGGCTGAGGTCATGGTCTCACATATACCAGATTATGGTGAAAGTTTAGTTTTCAGTTTTTGTTATTTAGGAACAGGGTGGAGGAGTCAGGGAGTACAATGGACAAATTATTAATCCATGTAAAATAGTTTTCAAAGAAAAAAATTTAAATTGCCTCCAACACTTTCCCAGAGCTGGTATAAATAAACTCTTCCCAAAACTTCTGCAATCAACAGCAGCTTCAGTCCCTAATCAAGTTTGTGGGGAAAGTCTACCTGCTAATTGCCTATCACCCCGGGGCCCAAACCTGCCCACTCATTTGTAAGGCAGGCCGGCTGTGGAGGTAGCTCGGCTGGGCCCCCACCCCCTCTCATCCAGGCTCCAGTCTATCGCAGGCTTCTGGCCCTGGGAACTGTCAGTCTCCACATCAAGGAAAAATGTCTCAAGGAAAAAGGGGCGGAGACGGGAGAGAGCACAAGAAGCTCCAGTCGGGAGGACGCCAGGCCCGTCGGAGCCGCACCTGCTCCCGACCCGGGAACAGCCCGGCCTGCTCGGGAGCTTCAGAACCTGACCCCGAAACTGACTCTGCAATTTCCACTGGCCTCCCCAGGGAACCGGCAGCGCCGAACAGAGTACACACCCAATGGAACAATAAGGCGAAGCTGGGCCTTTCCTGAGCCGGGGGACCCGAGGTGACCTGGTCAGGGGGGGTGCACGGTGCTGGAGGTCCCCCCGGGGGTAGGGTCTGGAGAACAATCCGGCGGGGCTGGGGACAGGGGGAGCCGGAGGTGACCCCTTGGGGGCTGAGGACGACGTGAACAGCTGGAGTTGACCCCGCCGAAGTGGAGGCGGTAGGCTGTTGCTGATCCACGCGGGATTGGGGGCAGGGTAAAAGACAGGTTATCCCCATCGTGGAGGGACAGCCGCAAGGGGAGGTCCCCAATGAGGCGGAGGGGCTGCTGCAGGGAGCGGTCCCCATTGAGGCTGGGGGGCAGCTGCAGGGAGAAGTCCTCCTCGAGGCAGAGAGACAGCCGCAAGGGGAGGCCCCCCTCGAGGCGGGGTGGCAGCTGCAGGGGGAGGTCCCCCTCGAAGCCGGGGAGCAACTGCAGGGAGAGGTCGCCCTCGAGGCGGGGCGATAGCCGCTGGGGGAGTTCCCCCTCGAAGAGGGAGGGCAGCCGCTGGGGGATGTCCCCTTCAAGGCGGGGGGGCAGATGCTGGAGGGGGTTCCCTTCAAGGCGGGGGGGCAGATGCTGGAGGGAGTTCCCTTCAAGGCAGGGGGGCAGATGCTGGAGGGGGTTCCCTTCAAGGCAGGGGGGCAGATGCTGGGGGAGGTTCCCTTCAAGGCGGGGGGGCAGATGCTGGGGGAGGTTCCCTTCAAGGCGGGGGGGCAGATGCTAGAGGAGGTTCCCTTCAAGGCGGGAGGGCAGATGCTGGGGGAGGTTCCCTTCAAGGCGGGGGGGGCAGATGCTGGGGGAGGTTCCCTTCAAGGCGGAGCGGCAGCCGCAGGGGGAGGTCCCCTTCAAGGCGGGGCGGCAGCCGCTGGGGGAGGTCCCCTTCAAGGCGGAGGGGCAGTTGCAAGGGGAGGTCCCCCTCGAGGTGGAGCGGTAGCCGCTGGGGGAGGTCCCCCTCGAGGAGGGAGGACAGCCGCTGGGGGAGGTCCCCCTCGAGGAGGGACGATAGCCGCTGGGGGAGGTCACCCTAGAGGAGGGAGGACAGCCGCTGGGAGAGGTCGCCCTAGAGGGAGGACAGCCGCTGGGGGAGGTACCCCTTGAGGTGGGAGAGGTGCCCCTTGAGGTGGGGGAGGTGCCCCTTGAGGTGGGGGAGGTGCCCCTTGAGGTGGGGGAGGTGCCCCTTGAGGTGGGAGAGGTGCCCCTTGAGGTGGGGGAGGTGCCCCTTGAGGTGGGGGAGGAGCCCCTTGAAGTGGGGGCACAGCGACTGCTGGAGGCCCCCACAGGAATTAGAATACCCTGCGAGGGTGCGGATACGGGCTGAAGGGGACCCCCGGGTGTGGGGCTGGAAGTGACCCTGCGAGGGGTAGGGGGCGTTAACGGAGGTGCCCCTGTGAAGAGGTTGTAGGTGACCCAGCGGGGGTGGGGATGGGTGAGAAGCAGCTGGATGTGACCTCGCAGGGATGGGGTGTGTAGCTGGAGATCCCCCCGAGGGAGAGGCTGAAGGTGACCCCATAGGGGGAGGGGGCGGGGAGAGGGGATGCAGCTGACCCCGCGGGGGTGGGGGCGAGGTGAGGGACTGCCGGGTACTCTGCGGGGTTGGGGGCGGGGTGAGGAGCAGGAAGGGACCCCGCGGGGGTTGGGGGCGGGCTGAGGGTCTGGAGAGGAAGCCCGCGAGGTTGAGGTAGAGGTAGAGGTGAAGGAGCGGAGGGGTCCCCCGAGAGGTGAAGTGCGCCGCTGTTGGAGGTCCGCCCGGCGGGAAGGGCCTGGAGAGCATCCGCCGGCGGCGGGGGTGAGGGGCATGGCTAGAGGGGACCCCGCGGGGGGGGGAGGGGGGAGGGGGACCCGCGAGGGGGGGGAGGGGTAGGGGTGGGGATGGGGTGGGGGACGGAGGGGACTCCGCGGGGGGGAGTAGGGGGGACGGGGGCGGGGGGGGGGGAACGGGACGTTACCGGGGAACTCGCACTTGTAGGGCCGCTCGGGCTCGAAGTGGCTGCGCTGGTGCGCCGCGAGCTTGGCGTGCGTGGGGAAGCGCTCGGCGCACACCTCGCACTTGAACGTGTTCTCCTGCTCGTGGCCCTTCATGTGCGCCTTGAGGTTGTAGACCGTGGTGAAGCGCTTGCCGCAGCCGCCCGCGGGGCAGCTGAAGGGCCGCAGCTTGTCGTGCGACTGCAGGTGCCGCTTGAGCTTGTAGGACGTGGTGAAGGACCAGCCGCAGCCGTCCAGGGGGCACTTGAAAGGCCGCTGGCCCTGCGTGCTGCTGTGCGTCAGCAGGTGCAGCTTCAGCTGGTGCTTCTTGGGGAAGGTCTGCGGGCAGCCGGGCTCGGGGCAGTGGTACAGCAGCACGACGCCCGCGCCCCCGGAGCCGCCAGCGCCGCCCTCGGGCCCCGGGGCCGCCGGGGCGGCGGGCGGCGCGGGGCCCTTGGCCGCGGGCTCGGCCAGCAGGAAGTTGGCCACGGGGTCGGGCAGGGCCAGCTCGGGCGGGTCGGGGTGGCCGAGCGGCGGGGGCTCGTCGGGCGGCGGGACCGCGGCCTGCGGGCCGGCCTTGGCGGCTCCGGGCTCCGCGCCCAGCGGCGCCGCCAGCGTCAGGAAGCCGTTCTCGATGCGCACGATGAGGTTCTGGTTGTTGATGGTAATGGTGCCCGAGAAGGCGGCGGCGGCGGCCCCGCACGGCGCCGAGGTCGGGGGCTGCTCGCGGGGCCGGGCGGGCGCTCGGGGGGCCGGGCTCGCGCCGCCCCCGGCCTCGTCGCCGTCTCCGCCCTCGTCCTTGAGCGCGGCCGCCGCCGCCGCCTCCCCGGGCCTGGGCTTGGCCGCCCCGGCGCCGGCCTCCGCCTCGGCTCCGCGTCCTAGGTTGAGCACCACCAGGAAGGAGTCGCCGCCGCCGGGCTCGGGCGCGAGGAGCGGCAGCTGCGGGGAGGAGGCCGAGGGGCCGGAGTCAGAGAGCGGGCCGGGCGGCGGCGGCGGCGGCGGCTTCTCCTCCAGCAGCAGCAGCGGCAGGCTCAGATCGGCGGCCGGGCTCGCCTCGGCCTCCCCGGGCGGCGGCGGCGGCTTCTCTCGTCGCAGCAGCGGCCCGCCATCTTCGGGGCCCCGGAGCAGCAGGCGGCGCCGCGCGGGGGCCGAGGCGGCCGGAGGGCCGAGCCCTCCGCAGGCTCGGGAGGCCGCGGGCGGCGGCGGCGGCGGGGGCGGCCGGGGACAAGCGGCGCCGCCGCGGCCGCCGCCGCCATGTTGGTTCTCGCGCGGGGTCTGGGCCGCGAGCAGCCCCTGGATTTCCATCTTGGGTGCCCCTGTAGCAGCGGCTGAAACAGGAGACGCGGGAGGAGGCGCGACCCCGCCCTGCGCGCCCCCGCCACGGCTCCAGCGCCGAGCGCGCCCCCGCCGGGCTGAGCGAGCGGCAAAACCCGGAGCGGAGCGAGCGATGCGGAGGGGGCGGGCGTGCCGGAGCTCAGCTCTGCTTCGGGTAGAGACCGCCGCTCTGGGCTCCCAGGGGAAACGGAGGTCGGGAGCTCGGGGGGAGAGGCGCGCGTCCCTCGGCTGCAACATGAGCGCCCCTACAATGAGATCGTTATTGCATCCATGTTACAGATGAGGAAACAGAGGTTCAGAGGGGAAAGGCCCTGGCCCGCGGTCACAGCAGGCAAAGGCAGCCTTAGAAGCTGCACTACCAGACTCCCGAGCATGGGCTGGGCAGGCTCGCTCCCAGACTAGGAAAGCGAGGCTGCCGGGCGAAGGCGTCCAGCTAGGGAAGTGTCAGGAGCTGCATCGGAATCCGGCCTTCCCCTGCCCTGACTGCTCCGGACAGCGCTCTGTCCCTCGGGGCTCGGGAAGAGACCTTGGCTCCGATCTGCTCGTGCGGCTTCGTTTCCCCCTAGTGAAAAGTGCAAATGGTGCAGGAACTCGCGTCTGGGACCCACAGCAAGCGAACCCTGTTGTGCCAGTGTAGTACCCCTGCTCGGGAGAAAGAAAGGAAGACCTCGAGCCCAGGCGCTTCCTAAGATTGCGATCCGGAGACTATTGCCACCTCTTAGCTCTCCAAACTGAGAGAACAAAGATAAACGAAGAGAGCGGGGACTTCGTGCGCGTTCGCGGTGATTTACAGAAATAGTTACAACTGCACCAATTTTTCTCTCGGTTTTATTTTTGGGTTTTGGGTTTTCACATTACAAATATTTGCAGATTATTCCCATTTTCTGAGAGGTCTCGTAGCAAAAATGTTTAAGTGATAATAATACAGGGACCTTGACTGAAAGTTCATGTAGTATTTCACATCTGTATTAAACGCACACATATACTTCTCTGTTTTTAAAAAATGATAGACATCTTTTTTTTCTCTTCCACCCTCCTCATTGAGGCAAAAAAAAATCTTAAAAAAAAAAAAAAGCATACTTAGGTTTAGGTTACAGGAGACATAATTGTGGGGGCTAAACCTATCACCTCTTTAATGGATAGCAAGTCTGAGCATCCTCTGCCTTATGTTTTTAAATGCTGTATGAATCGGCTTGCTTATTTCATTCTTCAGTTTATAAAATTCTTTGAAATTGTTCATATTAACTATTTTGTCATAGTATAAATGGTTTTGTGAATGCAGCAGCATTAGCTTTAACATTAAACTCACAGCCTATATTGACCAAAAAAACAATAAATATAATAATTTATTTAATTCATAATAATTTAATTTAATAATTTAAATCTGAAGTTTTGTCATTTAGTTATCACAAGTATTAGGGAAGAAAAGTGAAATAGCCCGAGAGAGTCACAGCCAGTTAAAATAACATTTGACAAATATTTGCTATCCATTTGTGCAAAGGAGGAAGTAATGTATCAATAAATCAGGCAAGTGGCTTAACCTTTGTTTGCCTCAGTTTCCTCCTCTGTAAAATGGGGATAGAAGAGTTGTTCTGCGGGTTGTTATGAGGATCAAATGAGATAATTGTAAACTGCTTAGCAAATTCCTGGCACATAGTACTAGGTAAATGTTAACTATAATCATTATTAACAAGCATATATTAAATACCTTCTGTAATTACAGTAGTATTCCTATGAGTTGTTGCTAATAGAAACTTGCAAATAAACACACAGCAGCATCTACAAATAGATGGAATTCCTCATCCTGGGCTGTTTTACTTGGGGGGGGGGGGGAACTAAACTAAGCTTTAGGGAGGCTTGTTTGCTTGTATAAACAAAATAAGAGTCTGACCTCAAGGAACTTCTATTCTAATGGGATTGCCTACTTTAAGACAATACACAAAGAGGGACTAGAAAGTAAAAGGGAGATTAAGTCCTTGAGGTGTTGAGGAAGCCAGCAAAAGTGTGAAAGTTATGGGATTGACCGAGTCAAGAGAGCATTACTGAAGAGTAGGTAACATTTGGATACATGAAATAAAAGGTAGATTAAAGAGGGAGGAAGCACCAATAAGTAGGGAATCAGGAAAGATTACAATGAGGGAGTACCAGATTTTGACCTTGAAAAAAGATGGACTGGGACCAATAGAAACAGGCAGTACAACCCTGGCATGTGGACTTGCTTATACAAATGTATGGAGGTTGAAGATGGAATTTCAAGTTCAGGAAACAGCTTAAGCTAAAAGTTTTAAAAGTTTATGAAGAGAGTAATATGCAAATAGGTTGTAAAACTAAAAGCCAAAAAGCCTAGTTTTTTTCTTTTTCTTTTGGATCTCTGAACCCTCCTAAGATATCTTGGAATTTACTGATTGGATTTCTTAAGGATCATGCCTTAAACCAAAACTCCATTGGTTCTTATTATTGATTGGCCATCAATAGATCCCAGGCCAAGTCCCATTTGGTCATTTTTTGGGTCCTGATTGACTCACATTGAATGTAAATAGCAATCATTTCTACTTTGGCCTGAAACCCTGAGGGTCTTCCCCTTCCAGATTCATTTATTTGTTTAGATTTTTTTTTTTTTTGAAAGAGAAGGTTCTTTACCTCAATTGCTACCTATCCTTAAATACTGAATGGGTGCAATCTCAGTCAAACTGAGACCTATTGAAGATATTAGTTTAAAAAGGCCAAGGTCTCCCGTTGCATCCGGAGCTATCTCCAGTCTTGATCTATAACTGGATCCAGATGAGTCTGGAGGGGAAAATAAGGTAGGTGATCTTTTATAGTCCTCCCTCACTTAAATTCAATTGATTGCATGTCATGGCTTCATTTCCCTGATGTCATGTTCCTTTTCAACAATGAAAGACAAACAGCAATAGTCTAATAAGCTAGAGGAAGTGAGATTCAGAACTTGGGAGTAGCAAGAAGGAGGTGAATTCAAGAATAAGTCCAAGATAAATCAGGCTGAGAAGTTGGGGAAAACATGAGAGGGAGAAACAGATTTGAGAAGTGAATGCTGGATAGTATATCTCCAGAATCCAGTGCCAAGCTGGACCTGCAGAAGGGGTATCGTAAATGGTTGTTGATTCACTGGCTGGCAGGATTTTGTTAATGTTAGGCTTATAAGAATGAAAGGCTTGTAAGAAATGTCCTCTAAAGTCACAGCTCTAAATCTGGATAGAGCTTTGCTACTAATTTGCCTTCTAAAATCTTAAACAAGTTACTGCTTCTTCCCGGACATTGGTATCCCCCTCTGTGAAACCAAAGGGTTGAACTACATAGTCTTGAAATCCTTATCATAAATCATACTAACAAAACTCTACTTTTTTTTCCCCTTCCTGAACAAAGTGACTATCCTGAGGCTGAACAGGATTTCTCATTAGCAGAGAGAGTAATAGACTCTGCTTAGTGTTACTAAGGCAAAGTGTGAACAGTTACTAGTCAGTTCTTAGTGCTACAAAGTTATTAAAAAAATTAACTCCAACATTTAAATTCTAACAACAAGATGAAAGCAAAAAGGTGTTTATAGTTAACTGTAAGGTAACCACAAAATTAACTTAACTTCTCATTCCCTAAGCACCTTGATTAAAGGTTTTTCTAAGTGAAAAAAGATTGAAGGTAGAGGAGGGATGGCTGTCAATGTATTTGGAAAGGTAAACCTCTTTTACTACTGCTTTGTGACATCTTTTAGTGGGCTGTGGATAAAATCCACTTGTCCAAAGCATATAGGTACCTCAGTGTGACTACTTTGGAAGCAAGGACAATCATGTAAATGTGTGTGTGTGGGGGGGGGGGGGGTTTGTTTGGTTTGGTTTGGTTTGGGGTTTTGTTTTGGTTTGGTTTTTAGATGTTGCAAGTGAAATCTGTTATTGCCCCTGGGATAAAGTACAGAGCGTTTAATCGGGCCTTTAAGCTCCCCATAATTTGGTTTCAATTTGCTTTTAAAGCTTTGTTTCATATCAGCCCCTTTTACATGTTCCCCATTCTAGCTGAACTGGACTCAGTATTTGATCTCCCATCACTGTGGAACTACAAGCCTGGGACACTCTGCCTTCTTATCTTTACCTATTAAGGCTCTTTATCTTCTCTTAAAATTCATCTATGGTTCCACCAGATCTGCCCCTTTGTTAGTGGGTTTCCTTTCTAACTTATCTGTATATGTAGAATGAATGCTCCTTGAGGGCAGGGACTGTCTCTTGTCTTCCTTTTCATAGACTAGTATAGTGCCCAGCACAGAATAAATATTTTAGAGTTTATTGAGTTTATTAAAATTCTTCTACTTGTAGGGACACTGTGGTAGGCCACACTGAGTTGTATACATACTTACATCTGGAAAGTGGATTTTCACCACAGTCTCATTAAATTATATGTCACAAAAGAGGAATGCAGTACTTTGCTATTTGTGATCTTCTAGAAGCTCTTAGGCTCCTTAAATTGACTCTAAGCATCATATTTTAAGAGATTAATATGTTCTGTAATTGTCCCTCCTAAGTTCCCTCAAGAATCTGATTTCTTTTTTGAATTGTTCAGTAACATATGGTTTCATGTATATTGGTAGTCCATAGAGTTTTGAGTTTTATCAGATTGTCTTGCGATATTTAGAGAAGTTTGTAATCTCTTGGACTTAATTATCTTCTCTTCTAATTTTAATTCTTCTCTGTCAAAATGGCTGCTTGCATCTGGGTTTTTAACAGAATTTTCTTTTTTTCTGAGGTATTTGGTGGTTTTAATATTCTCCTTCCCCTCCCCTATTTTATTCCCTAGTTGCTAATTTTCTTTCTGATTCCCCCTTTGATGCTGGGGTTGTTCCTAGGGTTGAATCTCAGAACTGTTTTACCTACCTTTATCTACTCTATGGGAATTTGCTTCTCACCAGCTTCAGTCCCTAGCCTAGAGAAGGGCAGTTTCCAGCTAGATTTTTTTAGTCATCTTCACATTAGACCCTGGTACAACTCCATGTGTCAACCTCTTTTTCCTGTTCTGTCTGATCTTTAGTTTTCTGACTCTTAGCATATGTCTTAGTGGGTTGTAAAAATAGGCTGCAGTGGAGAGGATTCTGGGAAGATGGTGGAGAAGATTAGTAAATTTTAAGCTCTCCTGATTTCCCCAAAAGTAGAACAAAGTTGTGCCTCAGGGCATCATAGACTGGTGAAAAATCAAGAAGACTTGGGGGCAGAACTAGGGTCCCCTAAGTACAACCCAAGAAGATCTGAAGAAAGGCCTGGGGTTGGAGTTGAACCCGGTGTGAGGGTGTGAAGTGCAAGCACCTCTGGACTAGCTCTTCAGAAACACCAAGTGGGAAGCCCTGGAGCTAGCTGAGTGTAACTGTAGCTTAAGCTGTAGTTTATACATGTACTATTTGTGGAGTAGTGAAAGATTGAGGGAACCTCAGCTGATCCAGGCCAGTACCAGCTGTGCTGAGAGACACGCTCTGGGTGAGAAGGAACCTGCACACCGGGAATGCAAAAGCAGTGGGACAGGGATGCTGCTGGCTGCAGGTTACTTGTTGGAGGGTGGAGCTCTTGGTTTTGGATTCCAAGTCAGAAGGGAGAGCTGAAGTGAAACTTGAGGCACCATTTCCCCACCCCATGATTAGAGGTGCTTTTACTAATGCTTTTTATTTAAAAAAGAAATTGAAGCGGCAAAGAAAGAACCCGACATAGAAACCTACTATGAGAACAGGGAAGACTGGGGCTGATCTTCAGAGGACACTATGAACTTAGACTAACATCTTGCACTATATTCCACAATAAATTCAAAATGACTATAGGACTCAATTATGAAAGATCACAGATCATGTAACTTTTCACATGGGTACAAAATGAATTCTTACTCAAATATAGACTGTACAGTAGAGGTATTACAAATTTTTAATTTTATAAGATTTCTTTTCATAACTTTTAACTTAAAATTTAATTTAAAATTTTAAATCTAAAATTTCATTTAACTTTAAAATTAACTTAATTTCTAGTTAAATTATTACAGATATTTAAGATATTTGTGATTACATTACAAAACAGACCATTTTGATAGCATGAAATTAAAAATATTTTGTGCAAACAAAATTCATCTGGAATAAAAAAGGAAATGGTTCATTGGAGGAAAGACTACATCAGTTTCCCAGATAATGATTTAATATCAAAGACAACAAAAAATACATTTAAAAACTAATTCCCATAAGTGGTTGAGGGATATGAATTAATTATTTTCAAAAGAATTGCAAACAGTTAACAACCCTATGAAAGTTCCAAATCACCAGTAAGAGAAATGCAACCCATTCTAGAAAGTGGTTTGAAATGATGCAAATCAAGTTACTAAAATGTTTGTATTCTTTGACCCAGATTTTCCAGCACTAACCCCAAGGATTCACTAACAAAAAGAAAGGTTCCATATTCTCCCCTCAAACATTTATAACAATATTCTTTGTAGTAGCAAAGAATTGGAAACAAAATAGATACCCTTCAATGGGGAAGAATAAAACTGCAGTCTGTGAATGTAACAAAATATCACTGTGCACTAAGAATCAATGAATATGGTAAATACATAGAAGTCCTGAAATACTTTTGTGCAAGATACTGCTAAATGCAGAGTGAAGAAAGTAGAATCAAGAAAACAATATACACAATAACTATCACACTATAAGTAGAATGATACACATACACAAATACAAATGAATGTAATAAAATCAGGAAAGTGAAACAGTACCTAGTGAAGATATAGTGAAGACACTTCCCTCCAGTCCTATGCAGAGATTGGGGGAAGAGAGAAGATCTTTGCAGTGAAATCTACATGTATATTATCAAATCGTTTTGGTATCAATCTTGCTGATTTTTTTTTTCTCTTTTAAAAATTGTTATAAGGGATGGCTCTCTGTGAGAGGGAAGAAGGAGCTGTATGGGAGAAAATAAAGAGTTTGAAAAAAGCTATCTATAAAAGTTTTTTTAAAGATCATAAAATCCTCCTTGAAACTTATTTGGTCTAAGACACTAAAGCTTTGACATAGTTTCCTGGTCTTCAAGTACAGAAGCACTGCTCAGGATGAGCCAACTTCCTCCTTGGATTTTACATACTATTCTGACACACTGTCATGGTAAAAGTAGAAGCATGGTAAAAAGGGATCCTGAGTGCTCCAGACTGAATCAGTGCTGTATCCTAGCTGCTTAGTAAATGTCATGGGATCGTAGAAGATCTATTGTATCAATTGATTCCAATCTCAAATCTGAACCCCAAGAGCAGCCTAACATCAGGCCTGGCCAACATTATGAGACCAATCTCCAAAATTAAAACCCTTTAATGATTGTTCTTGAAACCAAGAAGTGTTTGTATACTGTACAGTATGAGTCTCAGGGTTAGCTTTCTATCCTTTTAAAAGTAATGAATAATTTTTATAAAGCTTTTATTTTGAAAACATATGCATAGATTTCAATGTCCATCCTTGCAAAACCTTGTATTCCATTTTTCCCCTCCCTTCTCCCATCTCCTCCCCTAGATGGCAAATAATCCAATATATGTTAAATGTGTGCAATTCTTCTATACATATTTCCACAATTATCATGCTGCACTAGAAAAAAAATCAGATCAAAAAGGGGAAAAAATGAGAAAGAAAGCAATGCAAGTAAACAACAAAAAAAGGTGAAAATACCATGTTGTGATCCACACTCAGTCCCCACACACCTATCTCTGGGTGCGGATGGCTCTCCATCACAAGACCATTGGAACTAGCCTGGATAGGTGACAAGTAATTAACCTATACTATTATTCATTTATCTTTGGATCATATATAGAGAAATTGCTATTTATAAAGCTTTGCACAAGGGAATTCATAGAGAGATTAAGACACAGAGGGACAGCTAGGTGGCACTGTGGATAGAGCAGCAAGTCCTCCTGACTTGAATTCAAATGTGACCTCAGATGCTTAACGCTTCCTAGCTGTGTGACCCTGGGCAAGTCACTTAACCCCCAACTTCCTCAACAACAGCAAAAGATACAGGTATTCTCCTTAGACAGTTTATAATCTAGTAGGGAGAATTAGATCCATATAGAATGTATTCAATATTGTAATCAAAGCAGTACAAACAAGTGTCTATGACATCTTCCCCTAAGACTTCTCTGATTGGGGCAGCGAGGTGGTGTAGTAGATAGAGCATCAGCCCTGAAGTCAGGAAGATCTGAGTTCAAATATGGCTCAGTGACTTAACACTTCCTAGCTGTGTGATCCTGGGCAAGTTACTTAACTCCAATTGCCTCAGGGGGGAAAAAAAAAAGACTTCTCTGATTCTTCATCCTAGCATATAGAAAACAGGCTTGAAGGCTGACAATATTGGAACAATAAAAATATTTGTTATTCTTAGTAAGTCCTCTCAAACTGAACAAGATTTTGAATATGGGTCCAGTGACGAGTATATATTTTGTCTTATGAAGGGGTAGGGAATGAGTATTAAGCATATCTACTGTCTCCCAGGCACTGTATTAATTGATTTTCACAACAACCCTGGGAGGGAGGTGCTAGTATTATTCCTATATTACAGGTGAGAAAACTGAGGCAAACAGAGCTTAAATGATTTACCTAGGATTACACAACTCGTAAGTGTGAGACTAAATTTGAATGCCAATTTTCCTGTCTCTAAACCCATTCCTCTATCCATTGCAATACCTTATTGCCCAATTAACCTACCTAATATAATTTTCAGTCAAAACTGACAATGACTATCTATTAAGGCAAATGGGGTTGCAATTCAGTCTTCATAGGTAGTAGGAATATTTATAGTGATGATATATTGTATCATTAAGCTATTAGAGAATGGAATCTCGACAAGGGATGATCTCTTCCAGCCAAAGCAGAAGTGATGAAATTTCTCCTGGTAGAAATGGCATTTGAGGAGGCTTTGAAAAAAGGGTAGGATTTGTATAATTAAAGATAATCATGGTACCATTAAAGGTAGATAAAGAAGAAAAGGGGGAAAGAGGAAGAAGAGAAGGAAGAGGAGGAGGAGAAAAAGAAGAAATAATAAATAGCAACATTACCCAACTTCTGCTTGAATTGGCAAATTAGGTCCCCAGAGAGCAGCTACTTCTACTTTCAGATTATAGAGATAAATCTCAGACACTGCACTTCTCTTACTATAGGTCCTGAGTGCTAAATGCAGTAGTCCTCATTGATATTCATCCAATAATTTTAATTACTTTCTACCAAAGGTGTTTACTCAGATATGTGGTAAAAAAAAAAAAAAAAAAAAAAATAGTATTTTTAAGCTTACTTGTGGCCTATTCCATTCAAATGTAAATGTTTTTGCCTTTGTATTCTTAGCAATTAGTGCAATGCTTTGTATATAAGTAAGTGCTTACTGACTCAATATTAATATGTAAATAGATGGGTCTAATCACATAATTCATTATGTAATTATTCACAGTTTAAAATTTGTTTGCTATAACCAAATATGATTTTCCTTAACAGGACTTAAAAGGACTGAGGATCATCTTGAGATCAGTCTTTTTATACAGTCTCCCTCTTTACGATTTCATTGGAAGAAAAGAATAGAATAGCATT
This sequence comes from Sminthopsis crassicaudata, assembly GCF_048593235.1. Taxonomy (NCBI): domain Eukaryota; kingdom Metazoa; phylum Chordata; class Mammalia; order Dasyuromorphia; family Dasyuridae; genus Sminthopsis; species Sminthopsis crassicaudata. The sequence goes on from NC_133617.1 coordinate 699,765,472, forward strand.
TACTTTAATACAAAAAACAACTTGATGCCTTAATTGCCATCTTGTTGTTCAGTGAACCCTAAGAAACAAAGATCAAACATTTACTGATCATTGTGTTGCATCTAATGCTGAATTTTAAAGTGTTAATCCAAAGTAGGTTAGTTTTATCAAAAGTGGTCATGATGTTGAAGAATTTTTTGCCATTATATAAAATATTAATAAATGTGTGTTAAATAGGGGTGTTTATGTGTATTTCATAAATACACAACTCATATTTTTATTGTGCTTTGTATTTTAAAAGATACTTCTTTCACAAACACTTATAAAGTAAGAGGTCCAAGAATTGTATATTTTGTAGATGGCAATAGCATGGGAATTCTGAAGCTGGGGTCAGTGGATAGATTTCAAGAGATCTATGAATTTGGTTTTTAATTTTTGTTTTCAATATTTTGATAATTATATTTCAATATAATTGATTTTCTTGATAATGCTATGTATTTCAATTTATGCATTTAAAAAGATTTATTCTGAGAAGGATTTCATAGACTTTACCAAATTACAGAAGGAATTCACAACACAAAAAATGGTTAAGAATCCCTGTAATAGAGAGATTCAGAAATGTCATGTGACTTGTCAAGGGTCTTTGCAACTACAAAATGTTAATGGTTGGTGAAGTGGCCATGAGGTTAAGTCAATGAACTGTTTAATCCATTGTGGTCTGCACACTTAGGTTCAAATGTCAGTCAAAACTTGAATTTAGGTTTCCTAATTCCACATCTAGAACTGTTTTTATCCCCTCCACTCCTATTCATCATTTGGAATTAGCACAATCATCAAAGAGCTAAATAAAATAAAATAAAATGAAAGAGGTGTTTGTTCTCAAAAGAAACTTCTCAGTTTACTCCCACAATTTGATAAGCAAACCTCTACAAAGAAAAGCAAAAAACAAATAAACAAAAATCTCTCCCTGCCCTCAAAGAATTTGTAATCTAATTGTAGAGATCATGGAAACATTTAAGGGAAAGGCACTAAGATGAAGGAAAACTGAGCTTCTGGCAGAAGGTAGGATTTCAGCTGAGACTCTAGGGAAGTCAGGAGGCAGAGAAAAAGAGAGAAAGCATTTCAGGCATGGGGAGGCAGCCAGTGCATGTGCCCAGAGTCAAGAGGTAGTGAGTCATGTTCAAGAAACATAAGGAAGCCAGTGTCACTGAATCATGGAGTACATAGTGGCAAGTAAGATGCAAGAAAGAAGATTGGAAAAGGAGAAAGGAGCCAGGTTGTAATATTCTTCTCTAAAACGTATTGTTCTCCTCTAAAATAGAATTTTCTCTGTGAGTAGGTTTCTTGGGGAGCTTCTGGAGGCAGCCTTAGTTTCAGTTCAGTGTAATAACCCCAAATGCAGCTAGGATCCTTTATTGTCTCCTTCAAAATAGGCCAGTTAGCTTTCTTAGAGGCCAAGGGGTTCCGAGAGCTCCCTCTGAATGTCTCTGAATCCAAAGGTTTGTCCTTCAGCCTCCAGCCAGCATAGAGGTGGAAAATGGAATGAATCTGATTCCGCCTCTGGGAGAGTGAGCTTCTGTGTCTGGCCCTGAGAGCTTCTTGCTTATAGTTCTGTTCAACTTGTGAATCTTCTCGACTGAATCCTGGGTCTGAATCTCCCGAAGTGCCCCATTCATCACAAAGATGGAAGTTGGAATGAATCTGACTCCGACTTCGAGACTGGGCTTGTGGGCTTCTGTGGGCTTGTGGAGCTCCTCCTTATATATGCTTTCTTAAAGGTGTGAACTCTAATAATTGTCTCTATCAATTCCAGTGATTTAGCACCTTGTTTCAAGTTCTGATCCATAATACCAGGTAATGAATGAATGAATGCCTTTAAGAACCAAATATAAGAGTTTATTTTTATCTTAAAGGTAATAGGGAGCCACTGGGGTTTAGACCCAAACTTGTCAAGTAGAACATAAAATATAGTAAGGAAAGACTAAGGCAAGACTATTTCCATAGTGCAAATGTGAGGTGATGAGGGCCTACACCAAGGGAGATAGCAGTGTCAAAGGAAATAAAGGAGGAAAGAACGTAAGTTTGAGCAGGTTGGGTTTGGACATGTAAGGAAAGAGGTCCTTCAAGTAGAGAGGTGAGTTTGAAGCTTAGGAAAGAGGTAATTACAGGCTGGAGTTGTAAATTTGGAAATTAACTTCATTGGTATGATAGTTGAAATAAGGGATTGAATGATACTGCTGAAACAGAGAGGAGAGACACAGAGACAGAGAACAGGAGCAAGGACAGAATTTTGGTGGAGAGAAGGGAAGACACTTTAACATGCAAAGTATTGGGTTATATTTTCCCTTGTTTGTAAAGCCTTTTTCTATCTAAATCCTACTCATCTTTTATGTTTGTGAACTTTAAATTTTCTCCATTACATGTAATTTTTTAAACATTAAAAAAATTTAAGTTCCAAATTCTTTTTTCCCTTCTTCCCTTTGAGAAGGCAAGTAATTCAGTATATATTATACATGTGAAGCCATGTGAAACATTTCCATATTAGCCATGTTGCAAAAGAAAATAGACCCTCCCCCCCAAAAAACCCCAAAAATGAAGAAAATAATTTTTAAACATATGCTTTAATCTGTATTCAGACAACATCACCTAAATCTGTAGAGATGGGTAGTATTTTTCACTGTAAATCCTCTAAAATTGTCTTGGATTATTGTAATATTGAGAATAGCTAAGTCATTCACAGTTGGTCATCAAATAATATTCCTTTAACTGTGTAGAGTGTTCTTCTGGTTTTGCTCACTTCACTTTGCATCAGTTCATTTAAATCTTTCCAGATTTTTCTGAACCCCCCCTTTTTTTAAAGGTTTATCTTCTCAGTAAGCCTTTCTTTCTGTTTCAGTTCATGCAAATCTTTGGTTTCCTTAAACAATATTTATTATCTATATCCTCACAATTTATCATCTTAGGTTTGCCGTATATACGTGTGAATGTCTTGATCAACAAGATTTACTCAGAACTTATTTACCAGGCACTCTGCCAAGTTCTAGGGATAAAAAGACCAAATAATAAACAAATATCTGTGCTTGGCAATCTTACATTCTGCAGACAGAATACTTATAAACATATACAATATAAATAAAAAAGAAACACAACGTACTTAGGGAGAAAGTGCACTTAGAAGCCAAAAGATCTTGAAAAGCATACTAGTGCAGAAAGTGATGCATGAGCTGCCATCTTGAAGGAAATTGAGGATACTTTGGGGAATAGACATGCCCTCCAGGGATGGAGGAGCAAGCCCATTTAAAAGGTGCTAGGGTGCTATTCGTGAGATCAATTAGAAAGCTGGTTTTGCTAGATCATGGATTGTGGTGTCCATTACAGATGGTATAATATGCATTGAGGCTAGAAAGGTAAGATGGTATGAGGTTGTAAAAAAGTCAAGTCAAACAGTGGAGTTTCCAGTCTATCCTTCGAGGCAGTAGGGAGCCACTGGAGTTCATTGAGTGAGAGGAATAACACAAAAGGATCTGTACTTAAGAAAAACCACTTTGACAGCTGACTTGAGGATGGATTAGACTGAGGAGAGATGAATCAGGATGGCCAAATTAAGAAGCTGGCATTATAATTGAGGAGAGTTGTGATTAGTACCATTAAATAACAAAATATCATGTCATGAATATTATCATAAACACTTGAATGACCAGGGCTCTGTCTTATAATAACCTATTTCCCCAGAAAAAAATTCATGGTTGATTCTTCTCAGTGGCTTAGTGATCCAAGGCAATCCCAATAGCCTCCGGTTAGAAATTTTCATCTGCATCCAGAAAAAGAACTAAGGAGATTGAATGTAAATCAACGCAAGCTATGTTCACTTATTTTTTCTGTTTTTTTGTTTGTTTGTTTGTTTTGTTTTGTTTTTATTTTTGTTTTTTCCCTCTCCCATAGTTTTTTTTTTCCATTTGTTCTGATTTTTCTCTCCCAACATGGTTCATAAAGCAATATGTATTTAAACAAGCAAGCAAACAAACGAACAAAGATCAAGGACACATGATATGATAGCACATTCTTTCTGAAATGCCTTGTTAAAAATATTCCTTTCTCTTGAAATTGAGGCTACTTTGAGAGGCTCTTTGTATTTCTTTGTTGCCTGCAGTTCCGAAGTAGATGCTAAATTAAGTGACTCTTGTCTCTATTGCATAAGGATATAGAACCTGTAAAATATATTAATTTCAAACAACTACCAGCAAAATAAATAAGAAAAGAAAGTAAAATCTTTTAAAAACTCTTAACATTTAACAGAGTTGAATTAAGTAAATAAACAACATATAAAAGTGTTTTTGTCCTGTGAGACCTTCCAATTCATTCTGAAGTTGGGTTTCTTTTTTAAACACCTGACATTATTTCTTGTCCTTTTAAAGAAATTACATTTGTTGTGGTAACATTTCTGGTTCTTCTGAATTATTTTTGTACCACTTTGAGTCATTCTTGACATTTTTCTCAATAAATTCCATAATTATACCATGGTTTATTTAATCATTCTGCAATTGGGGTTGATGGGCATTACCTGGTATTTCTATGCATATTTTTGAAAAATATAAAAACATACACATATATTCCTTTTTACAATGTTTTTGTATGAAGTAGTGAATCATCATACTTTTAAAATCACTAATTTCGCTCTTATTTTTGTTTTAAACTGTTGCCTATTTGTTTGGTTTCATTAGACCTACAGCACCCTCTGCTGTAGCTAAGTTCTTAGGACAACTTTACTATCCTTGTTATTTTGGTCCACTGCTATGTATATAGCAGTCATAGAGAAATCTTAGTTCCAAAATATTGAAATTTTTAAGACATCTACTCAAACATTTGCGTTTGCTCTCAAAATTTTAAAAGACTATAAATTCTTTGCTTCTTTTTCTCCTGAAATAAATAAAATGGCATCTCGGTCAACTTTTGAATTTGTCTTAAAAGTACTCACTGCCTCAATCAATAAATTATTGTGGTATTCTGAGATCTAGAGGGGCCAATTGATTAGTAAGGTAATCAGCATGAAAGAAAATGTACTTGTAGGAAAGTGTCACAGACTTTGGGAAACAATTGTTTCTAATCAACTATTTTTATATCACTTTAGTGAATGCTCCCTTCTAACATGGGCAGGTAAGGATGTCTGAATGATTCTCTCCAGATAATTTTGAGGGGAAACATGCCAGGAAAGCCTCAAACTAATGGCATCAGCATAACTATAACTTTGTTTAAGGACTCAAACTAACCTGTGAGAGGAAGAATTGGGTTAAGAATTTTACTTTTTCAGAAATCAGAATTGTTATCCCTGCTTTTTGTTTGTTTGTTTGTTTGTTTCAGCTGAAGTGAATTCTGCTCCAGCCTTTTACTCTAACTCTGCATGTATCTCTGTGTTTCTTGTAAACAACATAATGTAGGTTTCTGGTTTTTAACTCAAGCTGCTATCTGCTTCCATTTTTTGGGAGAGTTCATCCCATTCACAGTCACAGTTACGATTACCAACTGTGTATTTCCCTCAATCCTATTTTCTTCCTTGTTTATGCTTTTTTTCACTCTTTCCATCTTGTCCCTCTTCTGACCACTTCCTCTCTCAACCTGCCCTCCCTTCTATTATCTTTCCTCCCTTCTCTTATGTCTTTCTTCTACTATTTCTGCTCCTACTTTTATCTAGCCATTTCTATATCCAACTGAGTATGCATGTTATTCCCTCTTTGAACCAAATCTGATGAGATTGAGCTTCAGACAATGCTCATCTTTCTTCCCTTCTTTCCCTCTACTATAATATAGGTCTTTTGTAACTCTTCATGTATTCTAATTTACTCCATTTACCTCCTCTTTCTTCTTCCCCCAGTGAAATCCTTTTTCTACCCTTTAATGTCTCTTTAATTAATCATTATATCAAAATCAATTTATATGCGCACCCTCTGTCTATGTATATTTCTTCTAACTTCCCAAATAAAAGATACAGTTCTCAAGAGTTATAAGTCATCTTCCTATATAGGGATGCAGATAGTTTAATCTTTAAATAATGTTTTTTTTTTACTTTCCTGTTTACCTTTTTTATGTTTCTCTTAAGTCTTGTATTTGAAGATCAAATTTTCTGTTTAGTTTTTGCCTTTTCATTAGAAATGATTGAAAATCCCCCTACTTCACTAAAGGTCCATCTCCTCCATTGAAAGATTAGGCTCAATTTTGCTGGGTAATTGAATCTTGGTTGTAATCCAGGGTCCTTTGCCCTGTTATGAATTTTTAGAATTTATTTAGGCTTTATGAGTATTTCTGACTTGATCATACTTGGTATTTTACTTTTTCAAAAAGCATTCCTTCCGGAGGTAAAGCAAACTACTTGCAGTGGAGATAAAACAATTCATTGTCATGCTTTAAAACTAGAAAACTATCTTCATTCTTTTATCTGATCTTTCCTCTCCCTATACATTACCTCTCCCAAATCTATTCCTTACTCTTATCAAAACTTCTATATCTTATCACCCTTTAGTACTTTCTCAGTCCATTACCCCAACTCTAAATTCATGTTCCTTCTTTTCCAGTATCAACTTGATAGTTAGCCAAGTCAACCCCTAACACTGCTCATCTCTTAGCCTAAATCCTGGATTACTACCATTCTCTGCCTTCTCTGTTCCTATTCATCTGCTTTTGATGGAACTGGAGGAAGCTTCATAACCCTGCTCATTTGGTACATTATAAATTCATGTTAACCAACTTCAAGTGGGCTCTCACAACATTAAGCTATCTTTTCACCCCTCCCTAGTTGATTCTTTATCTCACTCCAGAGGGAAGCAATTTCATTATCTTCTCTTTTCTCCTAAAATTGACCTCATCCACATCCTCCTTAGCTGAGGACCTCACCCTTTATTTTACTGAGAATATTAAGGCCATTCCACATTCCACTCTCTTCTCCTTTTCATCTCAAAACTGCTTGACATCAGCCCCCCATCTCTCCTCTTTTCCACTAGTCTCTGACAATGATGTAACTCTTCTCTTCAAAGATGCTCAATCCTTCACCTGTTTCATGGATCTTTATTATTCCCAACAAATGTGATGATGAGGTAACAGGCAGGAAGACAACAGCCCCCCTGCTATAGATACTCATAGACTGGGAGCCAGGAAACTTGAGTTCTAGTGCTGATTCTGCTTGGTTCTGCTTAGTACATAGTAGCACATGACCTGTATTCCACTTTTCATCTCAAAACCTTTTGACATCAATCCCCAATGTTTCCTCTTTTTCCCTAGTCTTTGGCAATAATGTGACTCTTCTCTTCAGAGACCCTGTTTCTATACACTTGATCCCACCTCCTCCCATATTCTCCAAAAGATTGTGTCCTCAATCATCTTCTCCCTCTCTAATCTTCAATCTCTGCTTATCTTCTCATTTCTTTGCTGTCTTCAAGTCTTCCCCATTCTTAAAAAAAAAAAAACAAAAAAAAACCTTTACCAAACCCTATCGTCCCCTCAAATCATAATGCTTTGACCCCTTCCGTCCTTAACTAAACTAGAAAAAGTTATTTACAATTTCGCCTTCTAATTGCTGCTTTCTCTTTTAATCAAACTTCTTATCCCATTACTCAATTAAAAACTATTCTCCCTAAAGTGGCCAATGATCTCTTGTCAAAGATGGTATTTTTTGCCAAATCTGGTATTTTTTAAGTCTTCATCCTATCTGCTGCATTTGATTGTTAACCCTCTTCTCCTGGGTGCTCTCTCCTCTGAGTTTTGGTGACATTCCTCTATCCTTTCAATCTTTATGTTTTTCTGTGCATACCCTTTGATCCAGCAGTGCTACTACTGGGCTTATATCCCAAGGAAATACTAAAGAAGGGAAAGGGACCTGTATGTGCCAAAATGTTTGTGGCAGCCCTTTTTGTAGTGGCTAGAAACTGGACAATGAATGGATGTCCATCAATTGGAGAATGGTTGAGTAAATTATGGTATATGAATGTTATGGAATATTATTGTTCTGTAAGAAATGACCAACAGGATGAATACAGAGAGGCTTGGAGAGACTTACATGAACTGATGCTGAGTGAAATGAGCAGAACTAGGAGATCATTATACACTTCAACAACAATACTATATGAGGATGTATTCTGATGGAAGTAGATATCTTCAACATAGAGAAGAGCTAATCCAATTCCAATTGATCAATGATGGACAGAATCAGCTACACCCAGAGAAGGAACACTGGGAAATGAGTGTAAACTGTTAGCATTTTTAGTTTTTTTCTCCAGGTTATTTTTACCTTCTGAATCCAATTCTTCTTTTGCAACAGCAACAACAATAACAAAATTTGGTTCTGCACAGATATATTGTACCTAGGATATATTATAATATATTTAATATGTATGGGAATGCCTGCCATCTAGGGGAGGGGGTGGAGGGAAGGAGGGGAAAAATTCGGAACAGAAGGGAGTACAAGGGATAATGTAAAAAAATTACCTATGCATATGTACTGTCAAAAAATGTTATAATTATAAAATTAATTTTAAAAAATTTTTAAATCTTTGTTTTTGTTCCTAGTGTTTAGTTCAGTGATGAGTATAAAGTAGCTGCTTAATAAATGTATATTAATTGATTTGAAACCTCAAATTATGAATAGACCACGTCTTCTCTTGATATCCTGGAAATGTAAAAACAATGGAAACTGATGGCCATAATAATTCTCCTGCTTGTTTTCAAAGTTCATTATAGTCTGATCTCATGCTATCTTACCAACTTTAACTTTTCTTGTTCCCAGTTTCAAGGAGACCCTTCTCATTGATCACAACATAAGCCATGGTTATTCCTATTTCTTTAGGTTATTTGTTTCTCAAGAAAAACTCCACTGATCTCCTACATGATCATTTTCACCACAGCCTTTACAGAAAGTAGAAAAAATATTCAATTCTTCACCAGTTTCATAGGTCTTTATTACTCCCACCAAATGCAACAATGAGGTAGCAGGTATTTCAAGTCCCTCTGTTATAGATACACACAAACTAGGAGCAAGGAAATTTGAGTTCTCCTCCTAGTTCTGCTTAGCACATAGAAGGTATTTGTTGAATGCTTATGGACTGACACTTTATCTTGGTCTCAGTTTCTCATTCTGGAAAATGCAGGTAATGGTACTTAGCTGAGATAATTAATGGGAAGACACTTTGAAATGATTAAGAATCAGGCAAGCAAGCATAAGTGATAAGAATTATTATTGTTAAAGGAATACAGCAAAAAGGCCTAATTTCTTCCTTGGATCCTTGTCTAGCATTGTAGAGCTTTTTCCAAAATGCTTTCATCCAGAACATCGTAAGGAAGGGTGACATTCAATTTCCGGTTTTCCTCCATTGTCTGGCAGATGATTTCATATGCTTTCTTATTTCCTGACCAGCAACGCCGGGCCACCTGTCAATAAGGGTTTCAAAATGAGGTGGATGGGAGCTTCAATGTCAAAAACAAAGAGACTCCCACCCATTCCAAGTATAGACTCAAAGATTGTAACACATAGTTTCTTTGGATGGATACCATGTAAGAAATTTTCAGCTATATAAAGTTTCTCCTAGAATGCTGGGGCTATAGTCCCAGGCCTTGAACTCTGGAGCTGCTTAGCAGTGGCAAGGAGGTACACAAAAGAGATTGAGATGGGACTGGTGAACCCATGCTGAGATATTTTAAAACCATAAAGCTTGGAGTAGCTAGGTGGCACAGTGGATAGAGCACCAGCCTTGAAGTCAGGAGGACCTGAGTTCAAATATGGAATCAGACACTTAATGCTTCCTAGCTGTGTGGCCCTGGGCAAGTCACTTAACCCCAATTGCCTCAGCAAAAAAACAAACAAACAAACAAACAAAACAAACAAACAAATATATATATATATATACATATATACATATATGCACATACATGTATAATCAGATATATATAATCAGATATAATCAAATGTATAATAAGATAATTCTTTCAAATCCTGAAGACCCCTTTCCCTTATTCCATACTTTGTCCTACAAGATGTATCTTATATTTTATGACCTCCTCTCTTCTCCAGGGTGTCCTTTGATGTCTACTGATTTCACCTGGGAGCAAGGGATGCTTTTTTTCCATGGTTTTCTAACTCTTCTTCCAGGGACACACTTCCAGATAGACTTGGTACATATTAATGACCATGAAAAGGAAGCATCTGGATGCACAGAAGAATTTTTCTATAGGATCTGACTTATTGATTTCAAATTTCTCCACTGAAGTCATTAATTAAAGTGACTTCTATATTTTTTATATCTTCTAAAAGGCAAATAGCACAGTTTAAAGCATGGAGCAAACACCCAGTGTTCTCACTGAATGAATGCATAAACATTTCTCAGATTCCAATAAAATAAGAGATTATGAAGGGAAGAAGACTTTTCTAATGCAGAACATAAAATCAGAATATGAGCTGACTGCCTAAAAACTTGACCCAAATAATATAATCTATCTGCAAACACAAGAAGAAATGTCTAAAGTTTGGTGACTCCAAAATAGAAAATTATGTTTCTTAGCATAATTGTGGTAGAAGAACAGGCTGGATAAGGTTAGGTTGTAGAGAATATTGAATGTTGGATCAAAGAATATGGACTCAAATAATGTGGACTTGATTAGCTATTGGGATGTCACTAAGATTTGGAGATAGGGAAAGTGACATGGTAAAAATGATTGATTTAGTGGCAGTGTGAAGGATTAACAGAAATAGGAGAGAGATGGAGAGAAGGAAAGAGAGAGACAGAGACAGACTTGGAGAGAATTGGAAGGCTATATTGTCTTTGCCATAGCCCAAGCTGTAAGATGGTGGTTTTAAAAAAGATAAAAGGTGACAAGAGCAAGAGACATTCTAAAGGAAGAATTAAAAGAACATAGTGATAGAACTGGGAGAATGGAAAAAGGAGAAAGGGAAGAATCAAAATTTGAGGAACCAAGAAAAAATAATGGACCCTTAAAAGAATTAAGGGAACAAGGTTTGTCAATCTGCTTACTCCATTGGACACATCCCAATTGAGCATCATTCTAGCTTTCCGTTCAGCTTCTTCAGTTCCATCAAGCACTAGGCCAAATCCTCCATTTATTACTTCACCCCTGAAAAAAAGCAATTTTAAAAAATGAAATTCACTTATTCATCATTCCCTGAACATAGCTTATATAAATTTTCTACTACATAATTCTCAAGTGCCTTTCTACTTTCTGTCCATCTCTAGCCATACTTCTAGATACATCACAAAAGTCACATCCTCCATAAAAGTGTTCTGACAGTTCCACTTTTTAGACTGAAGTGGTCTTGGCCCTCCTCTGATTTTCTATACCACTTGTTCAAAGAATATGACATCAAGAAGATGTGGGTTCAAATTCTGATTTTGATGCCTACTTTTCTGGGTGATTCTGAGTGAGTCCTTTCACTGAGTTTCATTTCCCTTATGTATAAAATGGGTATAATAGTTCTTGTACTACTTATTTTACAAGTTTTTTTGAAGATAATATTTTGTAAACTTTGTAGCAATATGTATATGTTAGTTATTTTTATAACTTTATTACCTATTAGATAATTATCTTGAGGCACAATTCAAATCTTTTATTACTATTTTTCTATTTTTATTCATTGCTAATTTTTTACCATTTACTTTTACTATTGACTAAATAATACATTATTAATATTTATTATTTCCCAAAATATGTATCTTATCTCACCAACTAAATTACAAACTCCTTGACATTCATTCATCTTTGTGTACCCCACATCATAACTAGTATAGCCCCTCATCCTACCTCCATTCCCCACCACCCACCATCATCACTACATAATGGAAACTCAATAAATTCTTAGTGTTCATCTTATTATTTTTAGAAATTTGTCACAATACACATCAGGTAAGATTCTTACAGGATGTGAGAAGACAAATAGGGAGAAGGTATGAAATCTTTGAAAAGAGGCTGGAACTTTCTTTTAACTGGTTTTAAGATGATAGCAGTGAAGACTAAAAGATGTTTAGCATGAGAAACTCAGGCTCTAGATAGGAAAAAGCATGATCCAATGCCAGAGCAAATATTCAATGTCCTTTCCCATCATTTAACATCTTTTTCCCCATGCCTCAGTAACTTCCATCACTGCTGCAGTTGCTCTTGGCAGAAACTAGAGTAGGTGTAATGACTCTTCTGTTGTAAATCTACTGAGCTGTAATAACTAAAAATCCAAAGGCTTTGAAAAAAGGGGATAGAAGCAGAAGCAAAATGGCAGAGTGAAGGCAGGAATTCATTGACTTCTCCCCCAAATTGTTCTAAATTCCTTTAAATAATGACTCTAAAACAAACTTTAGAGCATCAGAGCACACAAAAAGACAGAGTAGAACATTTTCCGGCTGAAAACAACTTAGAAGGGCAGCAACCTGTCTCACCAGTTTGGAAATCTAGTATGCAGTCCTGGTGTAGGCCATGCCACACAGGCCTAGCTCCAGTGCCAGTTCTGGTTCCAGCAAAGTAGGAACTGGTCTAGGGACTTCTAAATCTGTGACAGTACTAGTGGCTTCCATCTCTCAGCCAAGAGACACCAAAGGCAAATTGGAAGGTTGGCAGAAAAGATTTTCATTTGGGTGAGAGGGCCTTGGGAAACCAGCATACCAGTAATGGGCATGGGCAGTGATGGTGATGGAAACTTCTAAAGGCCTCAGTTCACAGGACATCCCTTTACTAACATTGAGGTAAGACTCTTGCTCAATCAAAAATATAGATAGATTTTACTATCTAGATCTTAAGCTAAGTGAGGTAGGGACACTCCTAACAATTTCAGGGCAGAAAAGAGTGTTCATTGGCAGGTTCTTAGAAGACTCTTTGAAAAAAGCTGCACAAAACCCCTTAATATTGGGACAGTGCATCCACCACACTGAAAACAGAGCCCTACTTAATCAAAGAGTTAAAAGCTATCTAATCGGTTAGGAAAATGAGTAGACAACAGAAAAAGGTTCTGACCACAAAAAGTTACTATGGAAACAGATTAAAACACACTCTCAGAAGAAGATAACAAAGGCAAATCTAGAATATCCAAAGCCTCCGAGAAAAATAAAAATTGGTTTTGGGCTATTGATGAATTCAAAAGGGATTTTGAAAATCAAATTAAAGAGATATAGGAAGAGAATTGAAAATGTGGTGCAAAAGGAAATGCAAAAAGGTGACCTCAGACACAATACTTCCTAGCTGTGTGACTCTGGGCAAGTCATTTAACCCCAATTGCCTCAGCAAACAAACGAATGAATAAATAAATAGGAGAGGGTAGCTGGGAAATTCAGAAGGGGGCATAGACAAGTAGGGTAGTTTTATTACTGTGTTAAATTTATTATATATTTTTAAACTATGCTTTAAATAAAGCTTCATGTATAACTTCTTTTTCTCTTTTGTTTAATGAGATGCTCATGTTTTGCATGTTTAATTAAGCTATTTATTAAAAGAAAATAATTTTTTAAAAAACTGGCAAAGGGGTGGGGAGTTTGGTATGAAAAAGCAGATTTCAAGATAGCTTGGATATCTGTAGAAAGAGAAGAGCTCATGACCAAGCAAGGAATTGAGAGGATTACAAAAGATAAAACTGGTCATTTTAATTACATAAAATTAAACTAAAAGGAAAATATTATGCTGCGCCAAATCTTTCTCACATAATTTCTCCAATAAAAATCTTATTTCCAAGATATATGACTAGCAGCATCACACGCAAAAGACTAAGAGCCATTCCCCGAGTGACAAATGGTCTAAAAATATGAGCAGGAAGTTCTCAAAGAAATCAAGGCTACCTAAAAAAAAAAAAAAAAAAAAAAAAAAAAAAAAAAAAAAAAAGTTGCAGATCACTAACAATTAGAGAAATGCAAATGAAAGCAATTCTGAGATTCCATCTCTTATTTGGCAAAGATAGCAAAAAAAAAAAAAAAAAAGAAATGGTACATGGCACATGTTGAAGGGCAGTGGGAAAACAGACATAATGCTGTGCTGTTATGGGTCCAGCTCTTCTGGAAAGCAACTGGTATTATGCACATAACATTACGGAACAGCATGTTCAGTTCCATCCATCGGTACCACTGCTAGGTCTATATCCAAAGAGATCAAAGCGAGAGAAAGAACACTCATATGTATAAAAACATTTAGAGCATCTCTTTTCATTATAACCCCAAATGGAAATAAGGGAATACTCACAAAAATGGACAGTTTCAGAAGAGGCCTCTGTCAAATGGTACAGAATAAAGTGAACAAAAACAAAAACAAATGATACTATAACATCAATATTATATTGATATTTACATATCAATATGTATCAATATTGCAAAAATCAACACTTTTGGAACTTATAAACTCTGCTTCATCAGATGGTCAATCATGATCTCAGACTACTGATAAAGAAGACTAATATCCACCTCATGATGGAGAAATAATGGCATTAATATTCAAAAGAAGAAATGCATTCTTTGTATGTGAATGATGTGGGAATATGTTTTTCTTGAAGTGGTACAAGGATTCTATGTTTTTTTATTTTCCATGGAGCAGAAGGAAGGTAGGAGGGAGAAAAAAAAAAAGAATGCTTGAAAATTGAAAAATATTAAAAAGATGGCCCAGGTAGACAGTTGGATGGAAAGTGAATCATGCATTGGCTCACCAAACTTTAACCCTCTGAGGAGAGTTTCAAATCAGAGTTTTTCAAATAATCAGGAGACCTAAAGTATAATATCTGCTGTCTGGTGGTCCAGTTAGGGAAAAGCAGGGCAGTGCATTTGACATTTTCATTATTTTCTTTTGTAAATTCATCTCGTTTTTACTATTCATTTGTAAACTCCTTGAGACTAAGAATTCTATGGTATTTATTTGAAGCCCCTAACATAATGTCTCATACAGTAGTAAGCTGCTTTTTTTTTTTTCCCTGAGGCAATTGGGGTCAAGTGATTTGCCCAGGATCACACAACTAGGAAGTGTTAAGTATCTGAGACTAGATTTGAACTCAGGTCCTCCTGACCTCAGGGCTGGTGCTCTATCCACAGCGCCACCTCTATCCTAGCTACCCCTTGTAGTACACTTTTAAAATTATTTACTAAATTTCATTTAAGAATCTGGGAAATATGGCTCTGAAATGACTCTGCCCTTCTGGTTGACAAAAAGATGAGTTTATCCTACTAAAGAACAGTTTATAAAAACACAATTATACCTGTCCCTCCTTATCTGGCTTTGCTGGTTCTCTTTGAAAGGTAAAACTTTGAGTAAATCCAAATACTTGTAAACTATTTTTAGCCACAAGAAGGGAAGAATCTTATCATTGAGAACATTGTGAGGGAGGCAGCTTGCTAAAAGCTTCTTATAAAATGGTTGGGGAGAGGTTTCTCCCATTCTCTCAGCAATGGCCTTGTCCCCTTTCTTCCCCCTGCCAGCCATGGGGATTATAGAATCCTAAGACCTTGGAGATCACTCAGCCAAATTTTCCTTTGCTCCTCTCCCTCCTTTGCAAATGAGGCCCATATTTACCCAACATAATATTGACATAGCTAAGACCAGAATCAACTAGTCATAGTCCCAGCTGCCTGTCATTTTTCCTTCCTTTATACTAGATTATCACATCATATGCCCTCCACCTCTTGCTCCCCAGAACTTTTAGAAGTATTCATTATCAACATATCTGAGAAATTATGTCATGAGGCTTAGGGAGTAGGATGTCACAGAAGGTCAAAAATATAGCAGAAATGTCCCCACTTTCTATCTGAGAATATAGAGGCCTGAAAAGGTAAAATAACTTGTCCAAGTTCACACAGATTAATTAGTAACAGAGTCAGGCTAAGTTAGGGTGTCCAGATTCCTGGTGCAATAGCTTTTCTATTACACCATTCTGCTTGGCTGAGTAAACCAGAAACTAAGGGCAGCCCCTAACAAAGTTTGAACTCTGTTATGAAAAACCTATTACATTTTCTTTTCCCAGAACTTCTTACCATCCAACTCCACCTCCATTGTGTAAAGCCACCCACGTGGCACCTCGGAAGGCATCTCCCACGAAGTTCTGCACCGCCATGTCTAGGGAGAAAGAGAGCTCCAGATCCTATGATATTTTTCCACAAAAAGGAACCCCAACATGGCCATGACTTTTGCGATGGATAGAATAATGATGGAAATAAATAGTTCTCCATTTATTATGAGTCTGTTAAGAACTAGGTCTGGGAAGGTGCATGAACTACTAGGCAAATGAATGGTCCTTAATCATATTAAGTAATTTACATTTATATAATGCTGTAAACTTACAAAAAAATTTTTTTGCTGGAGCAATTGGGGTTAAGTGACTTGCCCAGGGTCACACAGCTAGAAAATATTAAGTGTCTGAGGCCAGATTTGAATTCAGGTCCTCCTGACTTCAGGGTTGCTACTCTATCCACTATGGCATCTAGCTGCCCCACTTTCAAAATATCTTTAAAGGACAACAACATCATGGTTCTCAATTCAATTCAATTCAAACTAATGAGCAATTACCAAGGACCTACTACATGACAGGCATTGTATTAGATACTAGGGATACAACAGCAGCATGGCTAATATGGAAATATGTTTCCCATGACTTTTAATGTAGAATTAGTATGCTCAAAGGGTAGAGAAGAGGCAGGATAGAGGAAGGGAATTTTGAACTCAAAATTTTGAAAATGAAAGTTAAAAATAATTTTTAAGTGTAATTGGAAAATATCAACAAAATAAAATGCATTAATTTTTAAGTAAAAAAATTAGTAACAATAACATGGTATTTCCTACCTTAACTAATTATTCTTGCTAGTTAGGTGCTACTTGTGACTTTGATCCCATCCTCTCCTATCTCCTCTAGAAGCTTACCCTACCCCTATACTTGAACCCTCTCTCTAACTTTCAAGCTTTCCCTATCTGCTTACAGACAGGGCCCATGTTTCTTCCCTTGATCCTGCCATCTCCCCAATGGATGGTTAATGTCTCTCCTTTGACTCTGTCCGTATTTTCTTCTCCCCTCATTCATCCCTTGATTCCTTTTGATCTTGCCTCCAACCTATCTCTCTTCTGAAATTACTTACTCCAAAATTAAATTTTTCCCTTAATTGCCATATGCCTAATATCTTTTCTTTTCTCTCAGCTTCTTTGCAGCCTTTGATAACCACCCACCCTCTTCCTTAGGATATATTCTCTTTATTTGGTTTTTATGACATTGCTATCTCCTAGCTTTAGTATCCTTTTCAGTTTCCTCTGCTGGGTCATCATTCATATTTCTCCTTTTATATATAGGTGTGTTCCAAAGTTTTAAGTCTTTTCTTTATCTATACTCCCAATAATATTTATCAGCTCCTATGCTTTCAACAGTAAGTTCTATGCCAATGATTCTTAGACCAATATGTCCAATCCCAGTCTCTTTTCTGAGCTCCAATCACATATTACTACTTACTACTAAATATTTCCAACCAAGAATGTCTTGTGAGTATCTCCAATTCAACATGAATAAGACAGAAGTCATTGTATTTTCCCTCAAATACATCCCTCTACCTAAATCATGTTTATTGAGGTTATCATAGTCCTTCCAGTCATTAAAGTACATAATATTGGGGTCATCATTAACTCTTCCCTCTCTGATCTTAAGAATGAAAATTGAAAAAGGCAATGGATTAGACCAAATGCACATTCAGGAGGCACATACTAGAGACTATACTGAAAGATTAATGTAGGATATCTGAAGAGAAAAGCAAAAGCATCATGAATCTTATTAATACTGAAAATGGCAACTAATTTTAAAATCCTTTTCCCTTTCCCTCATCCTACATATGATTTGTTTTGTTTTTAACCAATTATACCTCTATAATGTCCCTACCATCTGTCCTCTTTCTTACTACTTCCAAATTTACTTCATCCCCTCTTGTCTGGACTATTATAATATCACAGCAGCTTGTTAATTGGATTCACTTTTTCCAGTGTTACCCCTCACTAATCCATAATCCATATAGCTGCCAAATAGTCTTTCTATCCCATTGGTCTGACCATCTTTCTCATATGCTTGAGAAGCTTGGCTCTATATTTTGTCTAGACTAAAATGGTTTTTAAAGTCCTTCATAATCTGATCCCAACCTCTCTTTCCAGACATTTCACAGTATTCCCTTTCAAGCATTTTAAATTCCAGACAAACAAATATACTTTCTGTACCTGGAGCCTGGCTTTCTGCTTTCTGTGCCCTTCACTGGATAGCTTGCCTAACACACATGGAATATATTCCCTTCTCAATTTTGTTTTTTAAACTCCCTAAATTCCTTCATGAGCTTAGATAACACCTTCATAGGGAAGCCATTCATGATTGCCCTGGTTGTTAGTACTAGTTCATCTCAAATTATCATCCATTTACTCATCTGCTTACTTGTGTAACAGTCTTTCTGGAAACACTTAAACAGGCTGCCTTGTTATTAATAGCCATGGGGGGAAAATGTTCCAAATAGCTAATAATTAGAGAAATGCGGATTAAATTATCTTTAAGCTTCCATGTTATGCTCACCATATTGGAATAGGTAGCAAAAAAGGGAAAATGAATGTTGCCTTCTGAGAGAAACTAAGTTGCTAAGATGAAACTATCACAGTATCAGAACTGGAAATCAGAGATCTCTGCAGCAGCGAGTTTTTAAATCACTCTGAAGAGAATGAGTGGTGACAGCAGCAGTGGTAGAAAATGGAAGACTTTCTGGGGAACTGACTCTAAGCCATAAAGCAGCTAGAGCCTTTTCCTTTGCCTGGCCAAGATAATAAAGCCTAACAAGGAGAAACTGAGTTATGCCCACTTCTCAGAAAAACTACTCGAACAATAGTGAATTTATTCTACTGCTTCTCCCTTCTTTTTACTGACGCATGCAGCTGGTAGTATGGTTCATCTCTAAGAGTTTCTCTGCTAATTTTTAATTTTGCTTATTGGTCATTTATAATTTTAAACACTGACTTTCTAGTAAAGAGAAAATAGTTTTAACTGTATCTTGAGTTGTGTTTTTTTTTTTTTTCTCCACAGAATATGATTTGACTGTTGGAAAAGGAGGAGAGAAAACCTGTAAATAATTAATTACATCAAGTTGAACTGGTTGGAAAAATTCCCTTTCTTGTCTGTGATCAAAAGAATATCCTAGGGACTCAGAGTTCTATGAATTTTACTAATGATCTGTATGTTTATGCTTTCTTACTATGCAGAGAAGAGAAACCATATGGACTTGGAACCTTTGTCCTAGTATTTTTTTAAAAGCAACTCTCTTGAGTAAGTTATTTATCTCCCAGATGACAGGTTAGTTTATGCCTTTTAGGTTTTTTCCAACTCTAGAGGTGAGAGAGGGGAAGAATAGAGGCAATGACCTCTAAGAGGCAATGACCTCCTGAGCCAGAATGAAGGATGGGGAAAAGAGATAGGAATGGTCTAGTAAAATCAAACTACCTTCCACAATGGCATATGCTAGACAACCCTTGATTGGATACCCCTTCTTCCCTAATTGGAATGTGAGCTTCTTGAGAGCAGAGATTATTTTGTTGTTGTATCCTTAATAGATAATACAATGCCTTGTATATAGTAAGGTATATAGTAGGTACTTAATAAATATTTATTGGATTTAATCAAACTGTTTCAATAGAATTCATGTATCTATTCAAAGGATGAATCCAAAGGAATTCATGTAGGAAAAACTTTGAATTCAAAATTCAAAATCTTCCCAAAGTCAGAGCTGCATGTATCCTATCCTAATTATATTTCTGACCATGGTCACACAGGTAATAAATGCTGGAGTTGGGATTTGAACCCAGCTCTCCCCATTTTCACTCAATAGCTTTAATTCTGCCATGCTGTGAAGAGATCTGAACAAGCTCTAAAATCTTGGGTGTTCAATGTAACCTATTAGTGTACTTGATAACTAACTAACTGGTGTAACTGATGTAACTAATAACTAATAACTAACTTCCCTGAGGACAGAAAGGTGGTGCCATAGTGCATAGTAAATACTAGGCCTGGAATCAGGAATAATCATCTTCCTGAATTAAAATCCTGCCTCAGACAATTACTAGCTGTATGATCCTGGATGAGTTATTAACCCTGTTTTCTTTAGTTTTCCCTTCTGTGAAATGATCCAGAGAAGGAAATAACTATTTCAATATTTTTGCCAAGAAATCCCCAAGTGATATTATGAAGAGTCAGACATAGCTGAATACTGAACAACAACAAACTAATTTCCCAAAGGAATGAATTTGAATGTGCTGATATTCATTTGAATAAATATTGTTTCATTTTTATATTTATATTTCCATTGTTTAGCACAGTGCCTAGCACATAGTAGGCTTAATAAGTACTTGTTTACTGATTGATGAGTATTTTTGTTTAAAAATTAGTCTAGTTCTAGTCAATATTTTATACTTTTTTATCATTCAGAAATAATTGTTCAGTCAATAACTCAATTTATCTCCTACTTAAATGGCCAGTTTACCCATATAACCGTTGTTCCCTATTAATACAACCTTATTGATAGATATGGTTGTCCTCCTACCAAAGAGTAAGGTCATAAGAATTTTTGAAAATGTCAGTTGACTAATTTTTTTCATGTTCTCATAATCATTTTATCCTTTTGACAAGGTAAATAATATGGGTCATTTAACGGTTTTTCCACAGGGCTCTTGAATAACATTTTTGATATTATTTTAAAATACAAACTTTATAATATTTTGTGCTGTTGATCCTTCCTGGATGCCTTTTCCTTAATCCATCCAAACCCTGTCCATCTCTCAAGATTCAAATCAAATCCTCCTTCTTCCTGACTACTTTATTCATCTCAGAGCTTTTTCTCTCGAACCTTCATCATCCCTCTCACCTGCACAAAAAGCAGATCCATCATAAATGTTGGATGTTTCTCTGAAGGGACTATCTGTACCACTGACATCATGATGGTCTCGGCTGAGGACCACAGGAGCCTAAGTAGACAAGCAAAAACACTCAGCAAAGCCTTCTGATAGGTACAAATCAAAAGTCTATGAACAATGGTTTTCACAAAAAGAAAATATACTGTCAATAATCACACACAATGCCCTAGATCTGTAATAATAATAATAGAAAATGCAAATAATTAAAACAATTATGATATTTTACCTCACTCCCAATATGATAAAAAAAATTAAAATAATCAAAATTGGGGCTGTTGAGGGAAGACAGACACAGTGATATATTATTGATGGAGTTGTGGATTGCTTCAACTATTTTGAAAACAATTTGTAATTATGCAAGAAAAGTCATTAACCTATCAAAATACCTTTTGATCTAATGATGGACAGAGGTAGATACACCCAGAGAAGAAACACTGGGAGGGGAATGTAAATTGTTAGCACTAATATCTGTCTGCCCAGGTTGCATGTACCTTCGGATTCTAATGTTTATTGTGCAACAAGAAAATGATATTCACACACATGTATTGTACTTAGACTATATTGTAACACATGTAAAATGTATGGTATTGCCTGTCGTCGGGGGGAGGGAATAAGGGAGGGAGGGTAATTTGGAAAAATGAATACAAGGGATAATATTATAAAATATATATATATATATATATATAATAAAAAAAAATTAAAAAAAAATACCTTTTGATCTAGTGATCTCACTAGTGGACATATATCCCAAGGAGATCAAATACAGAAAGAAGGAATATGTCTATACAAAAAGATTCATAGATTTTTTAAATGTGATAGCAAAAAACTGGAAGCAAAGTCAATACACGTCATTTGGGAGTGAACAAATTATAGTGTATAAATGTAATGGAATGTTATTGTACAACAAGAAAGGACAAATAGGAGAAATAGAAAACTATAGAGTGAAAAAAGATGAACCAAGAAAACAATAGCTATAATGTTTACAATAATTAAATGAAACAATTTTAAAATAGCGTTTGATCTCAGATTAAATGCAATGACCATAGGCCATAAAGAAGAGATAATGAAACAAATTCCCTTCTCTTAGTGGACAGGTGGGAAGATGCTATATACATAGTTGATATTGTGATCAATTTGTCTAAATTCCTTCTCTTTGTCACAAAAGAGGATTGTTTTGGGATGAAGTCTATGAGGAACAAAAAAGAAACATTTTTATTAAGCACTTACTATGTGACAGTCATTGTGCTAAATGATTAAGATGTGGCAAGAGTTAACTGTCATCTTTCATATATATATATACACACATATATACATTATATATATACATATATACATTATATATATATGGATTTATCTATATTTATAGATATATGTCAATAAAGTAAGTTAGATGAAATTGGAGGGATGGCTAATGGATTAGTAACCATAAAGTATTTCTTTCCCTGGAGAAGGTAACAATACACTAAGTTAGTTGAATGAAGATAAACCTCTGATGGCTAAGAGTTAAAGACCAGAACATCCTGTAAAAGTTTGACTATCCTGTAAGACTTTTGGATTGTAGATATTCTGTGTAAATATTCATATTATAGCCCAAAATTAAAGCAGCCAATTTTCTCTAGCTAATTTCTACCTTTAATTAGGGCTTCTGTCAGAATTGGTTGATTCTTGGTTTTATTGAACTGATTTCTTTTCTTTTCTTTTTAAAAATATTCTTTGTTACAAAGAATGGCTCTTTAATTCATAGAGGGGAAGACACATGCTCAGAAATTAAGATGATTGTGAAAACAAATGATGGATTCAACTTGTAAAAAATTAACAAAATAGGGGCAGCTAGGTGGCACAGTGGATAGAGCATCAGCCCTGAAATTGGGAGGACCTAAGTTCAAAATATAGACATACATACATATATATCTATATATGTATAGATATATATGTATGTATAAACAAAATAGCTAAAATTTATTTCAGTCTGCAAGTCTATCAGACAATCTGGGTATTAACATGATAATTATAGAAAGGTAAAAAATAAAGAAATAAAAATTTATGAAGTAAAAAAGTCATAGAGATGCTAAGAAAATGAATCTTTTAGGAAGGACTTCCAAATGTAATTGTTTTGAACCTAAGAAAAACAATAAAAATGTATTAACCAATAAACCTATCTAATGTCAATAGTTTGAAATATTATCATTAGCTATTTAATAAGACTCAAAGGTATCAAGGTTCATCTGCAGTATATGGACTTGCTCTGAAGGATCGTGTATCTTCAGCTGGAGGGTTGCTGATTTCTCGTGAGTGGAGGATAAAGGTATTCCTATTGGTAATGATCTGCTTGAGGAAATAGCTTTATTGGTCATCCTACATGGATGTTAATGTCTATGTACGTCAACATATTATGTCTTATGTAATATATACATATAATGTATTATGTACTATGTGAGATATATTAGGTAAAGATATGTATGTACTATATAATTATTAATAATACTTATATTAATGTCTTTAGTAATGTTTATTTAATATGTATATTATTATATGTTAGTGGACTATAAATGTATGCTTTATATACATAAATATTTATTATTACATAACATGTAATTTACATGCTTAAATGATAGGGGACAAAGGCTAAGCAGTTAAAAAGCATCCTATTCATGAAAAGAATTGGATACACAATGCGTGTGTAATTTATGTCGGACCAACTGGGTTTCTGGACATAGATGGTGAAACATGTTACCCATGTCATGACAGAGAAGATGGGCATAGATCATTGAGCGGCATCCATTTTTTGGACATGACTACCATGTAGATTTGTTTTGTTTGATTATGCTTATTTATTATAAGGTTTTTTCCTTTCTCTAGCTTTTTCTAACCCCTCAAAAAGAAAGCCATGAAAACTGTTTTCAAATGCACAGAAGGGAGTCAGGAGGACCTGAGTTAAAATCCAGTCTCAAACACTAGTGACATTAGTCAAGTCATTTAATCCCAATTGCCTCCCAAAAAAAGGAAGAAAAAAAAGAAAAATATATACAGAAGAGAACAGAAAGAAATTCATAAGGAAGCATAGCTAAACAGGATAGTTTTGAAAATAATGTGTAGAATTCAGTATATACTTCTTAAAAAGCAAATTATGCCAAATTGAGATTCACATTTTCATACAGAATCCTGCATTTCTGCAGTGTATATGGAAATGTTCTGTTTGTGGGGGAGAGTGCTTCAGTTAAGGATAAAAAATAAAATAAAATAAATTGTGCATGATTGATTCAGGCAGCATGTATCATTGGTTTTTCTTGGTTAGAGCAGTTCCCTGGGAAAGGCCAAGACCTCAGACGTCTCCTGTTTCCCTATCATCATCCTTTCATGATGGATTTCACCTCACCTTAATCTTTCCTTGAGCGATGCCTTGATTAATAGCCACAGCAATGGCCACACGACCCTTCTGATCAGAGTATAGAATCCGTGCCTGGGAACCTACCACCTAAAAGATAAGAAGAACAAGTCAGTGAGGATGTGTGACCAGGCCATTTTCAGTGGGATCACATGTATGGCTGAAATCCACTGACAAGTTTTAAAAATTTGCAAAACAAAGAACTTTTCTCCAGGAAGGTTAAGGCACCTTTGTAGATATAATTCCATTCTCAGTTATAAAATCCCAAAAGGGAGGAAAGGATATAGTGATGATAGAGGGGGACAGAAACGTTGTTTTTCTTCATTTGTAAATGGTAAAATTATGTCTTGGACATCATCTGGGGCATCCATTCAGTACCTACTGATTATTGTTTTAAAATGTTAATTATCTTTCTATGTACTTCTGTTTTATGAAAATCGGCATGACAGTGGTTAGAGAGAACTAAGAAGATCCTGGTTCAAGTCTCACTAAGGATACATATGGGCTGTGTAGCCTTGGACAAATCACTTGGGCCCTTCAGTATTCTAGACAACTATATAAGAATATAAATTGAAGAGAAATTGATGCCCTGAATTGGAGGAGTTTGCTTATCTAGAAGTTCCCTATATCAGTGAAATTATTTGATCAGTCATTATACCAATTCTTATGCAAAGATCTGTTCTTAATTTGGAAAAAAATGGGGGAGGCTTTTTTTAAAAAACATATCTGTATACCACTACATTGTCTAGTGCTAAGAATCAGGCATGAATTTTGCACCCACTAGAATTGGGATGACAATCCTGCATTTATTTTCCTACATCTATTTTAAATTTACAGACATAAAATCTCAGAAGTGGAAGGGACCTCAGTTCATCTAGTTCCAGTAATATCTGAGTAATAATCCTCTCCATAACATTATACAACAAGTGCTCACTCATACATCTCTTAAAGAGTCTAAGAGTCACAAGAAATAACACAACATTATAAAGCATGAAAAAATAGAAGACAATGTGAAACATAAGAAAAATGGCAGATCTGGAGAACAGATCAACAAGAGAAAATATAAGAATAATTGGATTGTCTGAAAGTTGTGATGAAAAAGAAAACCTTGACACAATAATGCAGGAAATAATCCAAGAAGATTATCCTGTAGTGATAGAACATGAGGGTACAGTAGAAATACAAAAAATCTACCAATCAACACCTCAATGAGAAACACACAAGGATATTATTACCAAATTTCAAAATCCCTAGATCAAAGAGAAAATTTTGCAAGAAACAAGAAAAAAAATTCAAATATACCAGAGCTACAATTGGATTTGCAAAATTTAGCAGCAGCTACAATAAAAGACCACAGATCCTGGAATTATATCTAGCAACAATCAAAAGAACTAGGCCTGTGACCAAAAAAAGCATATCCAGCAAAATTATGTATAATTTTGAATGAGAAGAAATGTACCTTCAATGAACTTGTAGATTTTCAAGACTTTCAATCAATCAAACACAAACTTGACAGAAAATTTAACATATAAAAGCCAATATCAAATATCAATTTAAAGGAACTGAACATGGACAAGTTGTTTTTTTTTTTTCTTTTTTCTTTTTTTTAATATGGGAAATGTAAACTATATGCTTAAGATCACATCAACAATAGGGTGACTCAAAAAAAAAAGATTAGCAGACTTAAGGTAAAAATAGTAATCATGTTATACAAATGAGGTGCAGAAGACTCAGAGGCGTTAGAGAAGGGGGAGGATGGCTCACAGTTCTAAAAACCTATTCACATTAGGAATGGATTCAATAGGCAACTGTCTATCTATCTATCTATCTATCTATCTATCTATCTATCTATCTATCTATCTATCTATCTCTATATATCTATATACCATGAAAGGTGTATAAATAAGTGGTGAGTGAAGTGCAAATGGAGAAACAAAGGTGAGGGAAGAAGACAAGGGAGGGATCCTTGGGTGGAGGGAAATTAAGTAATAATAGCAAGTTATGGAGTAGAGTTTAATAAAAGAGTCAGCAGAGTTAGAAAAGATATGTGTGTGTATCTACATATGTATATATAAATATAAATTTTCTTAACTATAGCCGGCTTGGGAGGGCAAAGTATATATATATATACTTTCTTGATCTGGTAATTTGTTGTTATATATTTTAAATCCTTCCTGATATTCTGCTTGGCACATGACTATATATATATATATATATATATATATATATATATATATATATATATATATTTATTTATTTATTTATTTTTACATGACTATATTCTCTTTTGTTTTGTATTCCTTTTCTGTTTTTCTTTTTTTCTTAAAAATCTAGGTAAACTGTGCCTATAATATTCTCCTGAAATACCAGTTTAGTTTGTTTGGTTGTTGAGATGATTTGTTTGTTTTTGCCCAGAGGAAAAGGAAGATGTGAATCTTGGTTTCATTGGTAATTCTTTGGGTCAAAAAGTATTCACTAATAGTGACCAGCTACTCGTCTGTAGCTTTTAACTTTAGAGATTTTCCTGGGACACTCAGAGATTAGCTAACTTCTTCACAGATCTTTTAAGGTTGGCCCTCTCTCTGACACCATGCTGCTTTTTTGCTTTTCTAGTTACCATGTCAACAAAGGAGATGAATCTGGCATGGTGTGTCCTGACTGATCATGGCTTCCCTTTCAGATGTGTGGGGCTGAGGATAGAGTTTTGGACCTGCAGTCAGAAGGAGCTGAGTTCAAATATGATCTCAGAAACTTAGTCATTGTGTGATCCTGGGCAAATCACCTAGCTTCTGATAATAACCTATCTTAATTTTATCTCAATTTCAAAATATCTTAAAGTATTTTACAGAGTTGTTGTGAGTTTAAATGAGATAATATTTGTAAAAGGCTTAGCACAATTCTTGACATATAGGTATTATTTATATATAAATGCTTATTCCCTTTCCTAGGTATTGCCAAACTCTCCTTTTTTTTCCCCTGAGGCAATTGGGGTTAAGTGACTTGCCCAGGGTCACACAGCTAGGAAGTGTTAAGTGTCTGAGACCAGATTTGAACTCAGGTCCTCCTGATTTTAGGCCTGGTGCTCTATCCACTGCTCCACCTAGCTGCCCCCCAAACTCTCCTTTTAATAATGTATTCTAGAATTTTGCTATGATTTGTAGACTCTACTTTTAAGAAAAAGTTACAACAGATTTGGACCTTCTCTAGACTTTGAGGTACCTCTCTTACCCTACATGAACTTTCAAGAAACTTAGCCATCATGCCTTTATCAATATTCTGGAAGAGTCAGTCAATTTGAAATTAGGAAAGGAAATTGGATACTTTTTAAAAAAAACTATTCTCTTATCTTGGATCTCATTTGCCTTTAAAACATTTTTATTCAGCCCCTTTCATTTCTTTCTTTCTTTTTTTAGGGGGGTGTGTGTGTTCCTTTCATTTCAAAGATTATTCTACTTGGGAGAGAAAACAGAAGCAAGAAGCAAAATTTAGTGAGGTTTTACCCCCTTCTCTTGTCATTCGCTATCATTGTCTGGTCCACCCCAAGTAGCTGTCCTATTCAGCTTTAAATCAATGATCTTTTATGTGATTTTTTTTTCTTTATGGGACCTTTCTTTGTTTCTCCCCTTTACCCTTTCCCCCCTTTAAACAACAAAATCTCTTCAATGTCCTGAGCATTCACTGTAAACCAAATTTCATTTTAAGTTTTGGTACTTCTGGTACTGCCCTTCCAGAACCATGTCATATTTTCATATTCATTCTTCATTACCTGTCTTTGGCTTCAGCTTTGAGCCATGTCTTGGAAAATGAAAACTGATGGATGGATTCCCTATGTATCTATGTTAATTCCCCCATTTCTTCTTCATTGGAATTGTCTTGATTTGAATCTATAGGACTGTATCTTATAGTTTCCTATCCCTCTTGGACTGATTTTCTCTGTACAATTTTTGGCCATAGGATCCTACCTGTGTCTTCTCTGAATGTGAATCGTATTATACTTTGCTACCACTCAAGGAACATATCCAGCTATATTTGTCTGTTTTTTTCATCTTTTATAATGCATCCTTACAGGGAATGGTTAATTATTCTCCAAAGTTCCCTTTGCTTCATCAATAACTAGCTAGCCCTTGTTCATAAGTCTACATTAGCATTTTCCTTTGTTGCTTACTCTACCTTTTAAGGATGAAATCACCAGAGTAAGCTTATTAGCTGCTCTGTTTCTGGTGAAGAAACTTACAGCAGATGTCTCCCATCTTTCATCTTTCCATGATTAATCATCTTTCCACGCCAGGTTTTTTATTTGTTTTCTGAGCAATCTCATATGTTTCCTCCTATCCAGGTGATCATTAAGAGATGCCTAAGATAATATCATTCCTATTTTTCTCCTTCTTGATCACCACCCAAATATTCTATGTTTTGCCTCTCTAACTTGATTCCTGGATTTCATCACATGAATGAATGCATCTTCTTAATGTATGTGGCACTATTCTCCTGTCCCTTCAAGTTAAATGTGCTGTGACTCTGGGCAAGTCACTTAAGCCTCAGTTTCCTCATCTGTAAAATGAGCTAGAGAAGGAAATGGCAAATCACTGCAGTGTCTTTGCCAAGATCCTAGATAGCATCACAAAGAGTCAGACACAACTGAAAAATGATCGGACAGCACCAACAAAAATATACTTTCATAACTATATTCCAGACACAAATCCCATCCCAATGAGTCTCAGTGAGATTGATTAGTTTCCTTTCATTGTGGTTTCTGCTCCATCTTGTTTATTATCTGTACCTTATGTATTCATCTATAAGTATTTAAAAGAATGAGTTTTATTGCTGGCTTATTTACTGCATTTTTTACCTAGGTATTCTGAACATCCTGACTGCTCTTATTCTTTTTATTATGGTGAATACTGCTATCTATTGACTAAGCAGAAAGAAATAGAGCTAGGTTTGTTGGTTGTTTTTCTCTCCCCTTCTCTTTTCAGTTTAAAGTCTTCTTGATCAGATTTAGAATACTCCAAGCAAAAATATTTTTAACCAGTCTTCATTAGGTTGCCTTTATCCCTAGACAAAAGCTCCTTATTTCTGTACTTTAAGATATGATCTAGAAATTCAGATTCTATTTTCAGTGCAATCTTCTTTATATAATAGCTTTTTATTTTTTCCAAATACAGGAAAAGATAGCTTTCAACATTCACTTTTGCAAAAACAATCTAATACAGGTTAAATGAGTCAGCATCATCCTCTTAACCAACTGCTTATCTCCATGATTTGACTTTCCCTTCCAAATCTCCTTTTTATCTGCAGCAGTGAGGAAAATACCCTTAAGGTGCCCTTATGGTCTTCAGCTTTTAGCTTAAAATTAAATAATGCTTTCTGAATCTGATTGTCCTCTAAGCTTCTTAAGAACTATAGCCCCAGGGGCAGCTAGGTGGTGCTGTGGATAGAGCACCAGCCCTGATGTCAGGAGGACCTGAGTTTAAATCTCACCTTGCTTGAGAAAGCAATCTATAGCTGGGAACCAAATAGGAAGTAGTTTACTCATATCCATTCCTCTTTGAGGCTGGATGATCACTTGGGGGAGATGTCATAGAGCATCTTCTCAGTCAG
The DNA here is from genome assembly GCF_048593235.1 of Sminthopsis crassicaudata. Taxonomy (NCBI): domain Eukaryota; kingdom Metazoa; phylum Chordata; class Mammalia; order Dasyuromorphia; family Dasyuridae; genus Sminthopsis; species Sminthopsis crassicaudata. The sequence continues at coordinate 699,795,344 of NC_133617.1, forward strand.
ATACAGGTTGGGCTGGTTGCCTCTGACATCCCTTCCAACTGAATTTCTGGGATTCTGTCAGTACAGTGTAACATAACTGACTGGCCATGTTTGCTCCCCTTAGATTACCATCATTCCTCCTCCCCCTCCCCCTCTCACCCCCCCCCCCCCCCCCGCCTTACAATCCACTTACTAGCTTGTGTTTCCCAGCTTCTCGGATCCAGCGGATATTATCAGCATATTGTTGCTTCACAGAGTCTTTCACTATAATAAGAAAAGGGAACATCATGAAGAATGTAGGAGCCTGTTTTATCCTTATTTGCTTCAGTTGGGCCGCTGGGAGGTTTAGTGGATTGTTGGTTTGGAATAAGAAATATCTTAATTCAAAATTTGCCTCAGACATTTAGCTGTGTGACCCTGGGCAAGTCACTTAAATTCTGTTTGCCATCTTAACAACAGTCCCTCCCAGGGTTGTTGTGAGGGTCAAATGAAATACCATATACCAAGCACTTTTTAAACCTTTAAAAAGAAAGCACCACTTAAATGCTTGGGCAGCTAGGTGGTTTTTTGGATAGAGCACCAAGCCTGGTATCAGAAAAACCTGAGTTCCAACCCAGGCCAGACACTTTCTAGCTGCATGACCCTAGATAAATCACTTAACCCTGTTTGTCTCAATTCATTCACCTGTAAAATGAACTGGGGAAAGAAATGGCAAGTCATTCGTGTATCTTTGCCTATATATGAGTGTATGTATCATGAAGAGTTGAAAACGATTGAACATAAATTCTAGCTTTTTGAAAAATCCTCTAAAAAATAAAATGTTATTTTAAAAAACAACAAGTGCTTCTTCTTGTTTCTCTGTATCTTTATTGTCCTTTCTACATTTCATTTGCTTATTAGGTATGTCCTAGACCCAGAACTTGCTTATTCTTCTCTATCCCTTTCTATGAAAGTTGCTTGTGGTTATTTATGCCTCTTCCTTGGTTCCAAAGTTCTTTTTGTAAGGATCAAAGAGATCATATTTGTAAGGCACTTAGTAGGTGCTTAATAAATGCTAATTCCCTCTTCCCTTAATTCCACTTCATTGGAGATGATGACTCCCATTTCTCAGAGGAGTGTCACTACAAGAACCTGGGAATTAAAGAGCCTGGGAATTAAAAGAATTAAACAAACAAACAAACAACACCCCCCCCAAAAAAAAAAAACCACTAAGGCTGAAAGAACTTATTTGATCCAACCCACAAGATTCCAAAGGGGAACATAGTAAGCAGGGAGGTGAGACACAGATAGGCTATGTCTCCCCACTTTGCAAATGGGACATAGAGACCTGTTGTGTAAACTACTTCAGTTTTACTTTTCTCTTGTATAAAATGAAGGATGGTGTTTGAGGATCTTTCAGGCCCTCCCACCTCCAACATGAGTATGTTCAAGGACTACTCCCAGCTCTCACATTCTATGTTCTTGGGTCCCTTTCAGCTTTGATATTTCAGGCATTTCTAAGGCAGAATTCTGATGACCCCAACTGTTGGTATGATCCCTATATAATATATACATACATAATCTTCCTTGATGGACTACAGACTCCTTCAGAATCAGGTCTGATTCATTGTTGTCTTTATATCATTTTATATATTTATATATTTCATATATTTATATTATTGCCTGGTACATAATAGGTATTTAATAAATCTTGATGATTGATTAAGGTCTCTTTCAGTCCTGATATTCAACACTCTAAGTTATCCTTCCATTTTTTTTTGTATTTTTCTTTTCTTTTTAAAAATAATAATAGTTTTTTTTTCTTTTCCAAATACATGCAAAGATAATTTTCAACATTCATCTTTGCAAAACCTTGTGTTCCAAATTTTTCTCCCTACCTCTTTTCCTCCCCCTCCCCAAGACAGCAAACAATCCAATAAAGGTTAAACATGTGCAAACCCTTCCATTTCTAACATTTTATTTTCTTGAGGCCGTTCTCAGCTCTGAGGTTCGTTGGATATTCTAACATCCTATTTTCTAAGATCTCTTCTAGCTCTGAAATTCTATGAATCCATTATTCTATTTTATAATACGAGGGACAGAAGCTAGATTGCCTTCAATTACAGTGGTATTACCTCCATGCTTGATAGCTTCCTCCAGAACGGATGTAGCCAGCAGGTCTGTGGTCACTAGGTCCTGGGGGTCCCCGGATGTACAAACCCAGCGAAAAGGTCCAAATCCCAGAGAAAATATGTCCCTGGGAAATGCAAAATGCTTCACTTGGGAGGCATACTTCACGTTCCTGCCTTATTGGTCCTGACCTCTGGCAGGACTCTCCTTTCATTAGCCAAAGCAGAAAGAATCCAAAGCATTCCCAACAAATTAATCTGAGCAGAAAGAGCTCTGAGTGCTTATTTGAAAATTCTCAAAAATGTTTGCACCCAGAAAAATAGCAAAAACAAAACCAAACCCACATGAGAAGCACAGAAGCCACAGTGCAACACGGTAGCTGTCTGGCAGGCTGGGGGAAGCTTCCCAAGGAAGCATTTTGAAATGAGAAAAAAAAAAAAAAAAAAAAAAAAAGCAAAACTGAATTTGGACCAAGAACTCCTGATTTTGAGTTTCCATTTTATGGGACTATGAGCAATTTTCTTTCCCTTTCTAGATTTCAGTGTTCTCGTCCACAAAATGCAAAAGCTACATAAGACCTCTGAATAGTATGGTCCCCTGGTTCTAAGCCCCAAAATATCTGAGGCAGGAAAATAAAAAATCTGTCTGAAGGATGTGATTTTTAGCTACCAGGTTAGTGCCCGATAGAGGGAAAAGCAACTGGGATTGGAAATAAGGAAAATTAACTCCCAAGCTTGCCATGGCATGACCCTGACAAAGTTATCAATTCTCTAATTTCTAGTTCCTTTCTCCAAATAATTAAAATAATAATATATGACTGGTCTGAGATTGTAGATAAACTTTGAAAGCCATAAAGTGGTATATAGATGCAAGGGTTTATAATTTGTATTCACCATTATAATTTCTACCAATTTTCAGACAATATGTATTTACTTCATCAATCTTGGGGAAAGTGTGGGAAGGGAAATGGGAACATATTTTACCCCTAAAATAAGAAGTGTAGTGATCAATTAGTAATAGGTTGACTATATATGTGTATACATGCATATACATATTACATATATATATGTGTGTGTAATATATATGTACATATACATAATATATATGTACATACAGACATATATATGTTCTAAATAATTCTTTTTTGTTTTTGTTTTTGCTTTTTCTCACTTGTCTGTCTGCGTGGAGTCCTCTTTCTTTTTACATCTTTTATGTCATGGTGGACTAGTTCTCCAAAGACTAGCCTCGAGTTCTGATTTGGTCATTAACAAGATATAAGAGTTCAGAAAAGTTCATCTGATTTCTGAACCTGTTTCTTTCTCTGTTCAATGAGGTGATCTATATAAGATTATTACTAGATTCCTCTCAACCCAAAATTCTATGATTTTTCCATCATATTGTCTTTGTTATATGTTCCTTCTTCATTTCCCATTATCATCCAAATTTATCCCCAATAAAGCCTTGTGAATGTTTTATTAATGAATATTTGTTGAAAAAGCTTTCAGAGAGCTTTATCTAATATTTTCTCTTCTTAATTCTTCTGGAAGATAAATCTTTTTGAATTGTCTTATACTTCCCTTGCTTAAAAATCTCCAACAACTCCCAACTCTCCAAAGGATAAAATCCAAACTCCTTATCTTGACTTTTAAGGCCACCCTAATCCTCTTTTTTTAGATTTATCAAATTCTAATTCCCCAGATGAACTTGAACCAGGTTTCACTGATTACTAAACATTCTGTGGTCATCCCCTTTTAAGAGTTTAGCAATACATAGTGGCTGGTTAGGGAGTAGTAATTAATTACTAGGCTCCCCAAATCAGGTGCATGCCTTAAAGATCAGATTCCTTCTTAGGCATTACATGGCAATGGATGTAGGCTACTTCTGCCCATTCTCTCTTACCCCATTATGTGCTGAACATAGGATGGATAGCGGAATTCTGTTTTTTTGCCTCCCTTTTTCATCACATCAGCACCTGCAGGTAGATTACAAATACATTGCACAAAATGGTCAAGCCCAGAGTAAAAAGTATAAGACACCTCAATGGGGAAAAATTCGTCCTCTGAAGTTTAAAAAAAATTTTTTTTAATATCAGTGAAGTACATACAGCCCTAAGTCTTCTCCCTCTTCCTAAATGACAATCAGAGAGAAGACAGGAAGCATTTATTGAGCACTTATTATAGTTCCACCTTTGACTATGCTCTGGAAATAAAAATGCAAGCAGAAAGACAAAGACTACCCTTAAGGAGCTTACATTCTAAAGGAAGAAGAAAACATAAAGATTGTACAAAATGTGGAGGGCGAGTGGGAAGGAATGAGGAGGATGGATATAGGCTCCTAGGCTTCAGCTTTCTGTTGTCCCTTCTTGCTCACTGAATGTCTCAAAGGTCCTGACTCCTAGTCCAGGGCCCTTCCTACTACACCATATTTTCATTACCTCCTTGCATAGAACTGTAGTTACAAGGAAGTCTTTGTTTCTGTTTTTTTGAGAAATTGAATAAATGAAAAGGCATTTATTAAGCACTTACTATTGGTAGAACGCTGTACTAATCACTGGAGATAAAAAAAATGAGGGAGCGATAGAGATAAAGACTGGAAAGAGAGAGAGAGAGAGAGAGAGAGAGAGAGAGAGAGAGAGAGAGAGAGAGAGAGAGAGAGAGGCATAAATTGTATCATAAAAATAGACTTCCATTTACAATTAAATTTCCCCCTTTTCTTCCTCTCTGTATTTGCAATTTTTCCTTCCCTGCATCAAGAAAAAGATACACACGGATAATGTGGAAATATGTTTTGCATATTTTGTAAAAATGTATTACATCAATATATTTTTATGTTATGGTTATCATATTTCTAGCCTTCTCAATGAATAGATAAAGGGTAAAGGAAAGGAGGGAATTTGGAAATGAGAAAAAAAGGAAAAAAAAAGCAAAAAAATCTATTTTTTGAGATAACACAGAATTAAAGAAATATGGGTAAAAGCTTGCTAACCAGGAAGGTGGATTATATCTGTATCTTCTGGACGTTGAATGATCAGTTTTTGTTTTTTTAAATTGAAGGATATTTTTCTTCTAAACTTAAGAAGATTCATGATTTATACAGTAATAGCAATTTTGTAAAGATAATCACCTTACAAAGACTTTGTAACTCTGATTAACACAATGCTCAACCATAGTTTCAAAGGATTCATGATGAAACATATTGTTCACTTCCAAAGAGAAATCCAATAAACTCAAAGTTATAGATTAGGGCACATTTTCTTTTATTTCCCTCTTCTTCTTGCCTTTAAAAAATAGCATTGGCTAATGTGGAAATTTGTTTTGTGTGATTATACATATTTGTAATAGTTTTTTGTTTGTTTGTTTGTTTTTGGCTTTCTTAATGGTTGACAGTCAGAGAGGGTGGATGAGGGAGAACTTGGAATTGAAAATAAAATTGAAATTTTAAAAGTTCAAATTTCTTAAAAAGTCAAAATTGCCAGCCAGGATGGTTCTCTTAGCTCCTCTTGATTCTTGGAAGAATTCCAAGATGTGATTTGGAAAGTATCAGAATTGATGTCAATCAATTTCCTGATGTCAACCTCAGAAATTAGGAAAAATCCCCAGCCATCATATTTTGCCATCATAGCCAATCTATCACATTTGAACTTTCCAGACTACCCTTCAACTCATTGCTAACTAAAAAGAACTAGCTCTTTTGTGGGTCCATTTTGTAAAGACTTGGGGCATACTCACCAGCTCTCTGAGCTTCCAAAAGGAAAGCATTGCCATAGTCCCAAAAAAAGAAGTTTTTCTCTGCAAGTCTGTTGATTGCTGCTACATGCCTCTTCAGACTGAAATGCACAAGCAAAGGGGGATTACAGTCTCAAAGGACCTTTGAATTATAGAATCTCAACATTGGAAGGGACTTTGAACCACAAACAACAAAAAATATATTATCCTTATCACATGCAAGACACTGTGCTAAGAGCTGAGATAAAATAATCCTTGCCCTTAAGGAGTTTACAATCTTTTTTTTGTTGTTGTTGTATATCTTTATTGTTGTTGTATATCTTTATTGATTTATTAAACATTTCCCAATTACATTTTAATCTAGTTCCTGCCACACTCAGGAGTTTTACAGTTATCTTCTGAGGTTTTTGATGTACTACTGTTACCCATTATTTGGACAGACATATTTTGCTGGGAAGATGAGGTTGGCAAGAGGAGGGGTGGAATGGATTTATGCTAAACCATGTCAGCTTGATTTGGATCTCCTTATGGAAACAGCTTATTTCCTTTCTCTAGTTCTGTGCCCACCAAATTTTTTTTATCTATAATTTAATCATCAAATATGACTAATTATCCTGACAGAGGCCACCCTACCAGTTTCATTCTGATCTATTGGGATAGCATGATATAGAGTAAAACAAACAAACAAAAAACAATAGCTTAGTACTAATTTTGCCCCAAGCTGTCTATTTGCCCAGGCTTACATTTTCTTATCTGTAAAATGGGGATAATAATCTTTGCCTATCCTACCACCTCTAATACCTTCTCTGTAGTGAAAATCAAATAAGATTAAATAAGATTCTGTATGTAGGAAAACCTTAAAAGGAAAAGCTTGGGTTCAAATTTTGCCTCATACAGTTATTGGACAAGTCACTTACCTTTTTTTTTTTTTTTTCAAACTTTTCTTGGATCATGAAATTAGGTGGTTTCTATGATCCCTCCCAACTTTAAATCTACAAATCTATGCTCTTATACAAACTATCTTTTATACTTGTCATTATTTATATATCTATCTCTCTTAAATTTAGTCTACACGAATTCCCCCAGGCCATGGATGAATAAATAAAATCAAGTTTCTCAAGCTGGTGCTGAAATGAAATGAGCCCACTTTAGTGAAAAAAATCCCCAAAAACTAGACTGAAAGAACTAATCTACTTAGCCTTATGTTTCTTATCTTCTAATTGCACATTTAAAGGTATCTAGAAACAATGATTTGAGAGTAAACACGAGCAATCTATTGCATCTATGCTAAAGAGTAATCAAGAGTTCATTTGTGATGACATATGTGCTGATTGATTAAGATATTGCTCCTTACCCCTCGGCAGGGGTAGTGAAGCTTACAACCTAATGGATAGCAGAATGGGAGTCCAGGAGAAAATGCACACAAATGATTATGATATAAAAAAGAATGTATGATGTGAAAAGGAGAAAATCCAGGCACAGTGCTGAAATCAGTTGAAAAATGTGAGAAGTTACAGGATTTTAGGATTTAAAGTGGGAATCTCACCATTCTTTAATCATTTTCAGTCGTGTCTGATTTTTCACATCACCTTTTGGGATTTTCTTGGCAAAGATCCTGGATTGGAAATTTTAGAGTATATCTAGAGTATATCCCTAATTTTGCAGAGGAAGATTCCAGGGGTTTTAGAGGAGATGGCCTCTAGTCTAATCTCTCCGTTAGCAAAACTATCACAAAAACTGCTGATGTCATCCATGGCTAAGAAAATAGTAATCAACAGTTAAGTGAGCGCTGTGAGCCCCATGGCTAAGGAAAACAGTAGCCCTCAGTGTGGCTAAAACACTTTTACCTTTGCAGCATTAGGCAGGGTGGCAGTAGCTGGGATATATAAGAAGAAAGAAAGGTTATAAGCTGCAGGTACAAAATGACTTTGGTCTACCTTGATACTTTTCTGCAGTTTGGATTGTTCCCAGAGTAAAAATCTATTCTACATGATCCTTTGAGGGTCGGGAAGGGTGAAACTATTATCTGAAGCTTCAATTTTTTAAAGACAAATTTCCCAGCATTGATATGTCTAACAGGTGGGGAGCTGGGGAAGTATGTGTCTGTTCAAGTTCTCTAAGCACTTGGGGAATGTAATGATATTTGCTACTGGGATAGAGTTCCAAGGATCAAAGTTTTGCAGTGTCTCAAAGGGGTCCATAATTTCTTAATTTCTTTCGAAATTGGGGTTAAGTGACTTGCCCAAAGTCACACATTTAGGAAGTATTAAATGTCCGATGCTGGATTTGAACTCAGGTCCTCCTGACTTCAGGGCTGGTGCTCTACCCATTGTGCCATCTAGCTGCCCCTGGTCCCATGATTTCTAGCACAATTCAACCAGGAATATAGGGATGGTCTCAGAAGGTGCTGTCAAAGATACAGGTCTCACTCACCAATGATATAGCATCATACTACACATGTTCTTTGGTGTATATTCTGCCTTAAGACTTACTGCAGCTTGAAATACAGAGAGCTAAGAGAGAATATTCCCAGATTCATACAATACATGGGAACATAAACACAGACACTAAGGGAATACTACTCAGGCAAGGAGACTCTTCAGAGCCATGTTACTGCCAGCTGCCACTCTTGACAACCTGTAATCACCCATGGACAGGACAGTTTAGAAACACTGGCTCAGACTCCACAGGCTAACTGTTGACAATCACAAAGGTGGAAAAGGCAAATACTCTAGTCAAGGTTATTGCAACCCCTTTTGTTTTCCTGTCCTCCCAATCGATTGTCCTGCCTTCCTGACCCAATGATCTATTGCCCTGCCTTTCTCCTTGTGCTGAAACCTAGTGATGGGAGGATCAGTGTGGGAGAAAAGGTTGAATCAATGATGTGATTGTTGTCCTTCATTCTTGAAAAGGATCAAAATGACATTAGTGTATGAGAGACAGGTTACAGTATGTCCAACTATGGCTGATCAGACTGATAAAAGCTTGGCAGGATCTACCACAGATCAGGTACAGATAGTCCACAAGAACATTTGGGGAGGAATGTCTAAATTTGTGTATCTTGCATTTCTTTTGAGCTACCTCAATTCTACTTTGCTCAAAGGGCACAGCACATCATGCTGGGGATTTTTTATCAGTGGCTCCCAAGTCATGCAATCTATTCCAAAGTTCTTAAAAGACACCTTGAGAGTGTCCTTGCATTGCTTTTAGTGACCCCCATGTGAGCTCTTGTCTTGTGTGAGTTATTCAGAAAACAATCTTTTAACAAGTATTTGTTTGGTATTCAAACAACGTGGCTAGCCCATTGGAACTGGGCTCTCTGCAGTAGCGTGATGTGTTATTACTAATAGAGCAAATAGCTTAGATTCCTCAGTGCCCCACTCCCAATTAACTGTAAATGGAAGAGTAGATTTTCATACGATCTATGCTCTCTCCCTCTTTCTCTCCCTCCCTTCTTTCCTCCCTCTTCCTCTCTCTCTCTCTCTCTCTCTCTCTCTCTCTCTCTCTCTCTCTCTCTCTCTCTCTCTCTCTCTCTCTGTCTCTCTCTCTGTCTCTCTCTGTCTCTGTCTCTCTGTCTCTGTCTCTCTCTCTGTCTCTCTCTGTCTCTCTCTCTCTCTCTCTCTCTCTCTCTCTGTCTCTCTCTCTGTCTCTCTCTGTCTCTGTCTCTCTGTCTCTGTCTCTCTCTCTGTCTCTCTCTGTCTCTCTCTCTCTCTCTCTCTCTCTCTCTCTCTCTCTCTCTCTCTCTTTCCCCCTCTTCTTCCCTCCCTTTCTCTCCCTCTTCCTCTCTCCCTCTTCCTCTCTCTCTCTCTCTCTCTCTCTCTCTCTCTCTCTCTCTCTCTCTCTCTCTCTCTCTCTCTCTCTCTCTCTCTCTCTCTTTCCCCCTCACACACACACTCTCTGATTCTGATATTTGCTGAAAGATTTGGCCAAAGAAGGAATGTGACCTGTAGGGGGCTACCGCTTTCCTTACTCTCATTCCACCCCAATTATTTTTTAAGAAGGAGAGATTTACATTAATAATCAGAGAAATGCAAATTAAGACAACTCTGAGATACCACTACACACCTGCCAGATTGGCTAGAATGACAGGGAAAGGTAATGCAGAATGTTGGAGGGGATGTGGGAAAACAGGGACACATACATAGTTGGTGGAACTGCGAATACATCCAGCCATTCTGGAGAGCAATCTGGAATTATGCTCAAAAAGTTATGCATACCCTTTGATCCAACAGTGTTGCTACTAGGTTTGTATCCCAAAGAGATTTTAAAGAAGGGAAAGGGACCCACATGAGCAAGAATGTTTGTGGCAGCCTTCTTTGTAGTGGCCAGAAACTGGAAACTGAGTGGATACCCATCAATTGGAGAAAGGCTGAATAAACTGTGGTATATGAATATTATGGAATATTATTGTTCTGTAAGAAATGACCAACAGGATGATTTCAGAAAGGCCTGGAGAGACTTACAGGAACTGATGCTGAGTGAAATGAGCAGGACCAGGAGATCGTTGTATACTTCAACAACAATACTGTGTGATGATCTATTCTGATGGACGAGGCCCTCTCCAACAATGAGATGAACCAAATCAGTTCCAACAGAGCAATAATGAACTAAACCAGCTACACCCAGGAAAAGAACTCTGGGAGATGACTATGAACCGCTACATAGAATTCCCAATCCCTCTAATTTTGTCCGTCTGCATTTTTCATTTCCTTCACAGACTAACTGTACACTATTTCAAAGTCTGATTCTTTTTGTACAACTAAACAACTGTTTGGACATGTATACATATATTGTATTTAACTTATACTCTAACATATTTAACATGTATTGGTTGACCTGCCATCTTGGGGGGGGGAGAAGGAGGGGAAAAATTGGAACAAATGGTTTGGCGATTGTCAATGTTGTAAAATTACCCATGCAAATATCTGGTAAACAAAAACTATTAAAAAAAAAAAGGAGAGATTTAATATGTTGTTTTCCCCAGTACATATATATATATATATATATATATATATATATATATATATATATATATATATATATATATATATATTTGTTCAAACCTTCTAATGGCCTCATTTCAAACACTTTACCAATATGAAACAAAGAATTTCAGGTAGCATGAGAAAAATATTTTGAGAGAAGTCAAAGCCTTCTCAGACCTCTTTAAATCACATAGCTATTGACACTGAATATCTTTAAGGCTGTGCTTGGCCCTGTACACCAAATACCCAAAGGTTAGATGGAGTTCCCTTTACCTTTCTTTCACCAGGTCCCGAAACTTGGCTGGGTTTGTGGCCATGAGCTGATTGGCTTCCTGAAAGCTGAGCTGCACAGGGTAGTATCCACCATTGAAAGGATTGTGGCAGGAGGTTTGATCAGATCCCAGGTCCACTAACAGTTCCCCAGTTGTGTCCAGCTCATGGACGAGTCTCTCCCTACCCCAAGAAGAGACGAGGGATAAAGTTAAGAGCGTGCAAAGTGACTAGAGACTTGATGACTTCTAGAATATGCAGATGTAGAGTGAAGTGAGCAGAACCAGGAGAACATTGCACACATTGTGTGATGGTGATGATCAACCATGGTAGATTTAGCTCTTCTCAACAATACCAAGATCCAAGAAAATTCTAAGGAACTTTTGATGAAAAAATGCTATTCACCTCTAGAGAAAGAATTTATGGAGTCTAAACGTAGATCAAAGTATACTTTTTTTGTTCTGTTTTATTTTAATAATATGACTAATTTGGAAATATGTTCTGCACAATAGCACATGTGTAATCTCTATCAAATTGCTTGCCTTCTCAATGAGGAAGGGAAAGAGGGAGGGGAATTTTTAAATGAATGTTTAAAATTGTTTTTATATGTAATTAGAAAGAATTAAAACATATAAAACAAGAAAATGATACTTAAAATATTTTTGGACTCACAACCAGGATTTAGTACTTAAATTAGTTTGGCTAATTATTTTATTGGAATTTCTATCTCCCTTTTTTGTTATAGCTATAACAAAGCTATGACTTAAGTGAGGCTATAAACATTTCACTTATATTACTGATGACCACGTTGAGATCCAGAAAGGAAACAGGACTTAATCATGACATATAGTTGGTTCTTTTTCCATCCTATCACAGAATTGTGCCTTTACTCCAGAGGACACCATTTGGACAGACCTCGTCTAATAGGGTCCCACAACATTCAGCCTGAACTTACCAAAGATCAACCACATTCCCATGGTAACCCAGGCTAAGGACAATTTTCTTCTTTCTTGCTTCCCTGAAATAGAGCCATAATGGAACTCAATATAATATTTCAAACATCTCAATTACTTTTACTTACCTCAATCCCTGCTGGCCACCCATACAAATATTTTTAACTCTCAGGGGAAAATAATCAGGCGATATCTAATTTGGAAACAATAAGGCCAGGACTTAATGGAGGCACTAAAGTGGGCCACAGCACAATGACTCTGTTTCATAAGCCACCAGGATAAATGGAACCAAAATGGTCATGACAAATTGGGCAGTGCTGGCTATGAAAGCAATAATGATAATGATAATGATGATGGTGAGGATGATATCATGATTTTTTAGCAACTGATGCTTATGAGGACATTAGAATCTACTTTGCCTGGACAAATATTAGGATACCTAATTTTCAGATGAGGATATCTTTCAGATGAGATATCTTACCTAGAGAGGTAAGATACTTTCCCCAAGATAATAAAGATAGCTAGTACCAAAACCAGAACTATGGCTCAGTTCTCTTAGTGCTTAGCTTAAATAAAAGCCATACGGCACCTACTTAAAAACCAACCTATTCATCAGTAATCTCTGACTCATGCCCAGTATATGAATGTCAGTAAGTCCTACCTGAGTCTCTTAATGCAGTGATCCAGGTTATCTGTGACTTCCATCAGCCAGCCTTGCTGGTGACGTTTCAAGAGTGCAGCTTTATCAACCTACAACAGATGAATAATCATTTCTGTTAAGATTAGTCCTACCTTGTGTCACCCTGTATTCCGAGTTTGAATGTAAAGCATCCTTTTTTGACCTAGAATCATGGAATTTGGGATAGTAGGGGATCTTAGAAATCATTTTGTTCAAACTCATTCATTCTTTCATTTGTTTGTCTATTTATTTACTTGCTTATTGACTGATTGATTTTGAGATTGGGCCTTTCTATCTTGTCCTTTCTGAAAATTCAATGGCCACCTTCAAACCCAATCCCAGTGCTAATTGTATTGAATCTTTAAGCCATTCAATTTTTCTGACCTGGGTTGGTTGGACCCTTCTTAGGCAGCCTGTTGGCTCTCCAGTCTCAGGAACTCAACATTTCAGTATTCTGGAGTTAGTGCATACTTTAGCCCTACTGAACCCTGCAAATCCAAGCAATCCAGAAGCCTCAGCCTCCTCCCAGTAAAAGAGGTTACTGTGAATTACTAGTACCTGACTAGGATTCTCATTTTAAACTGGAAAGTGGAGTTCAAAAAGCCTTGTCTAAGATCACACATCCAGTGAGAGTCAGGGATGAAGAGGTAGCACTAGTAGCTAGGCCCGGGGTCCTTCCTACTTCATTTTGTCACCTAAAGGGTCCGTAGGAGCCTGAATCAGATGTTTCCCTTAATTATTTGCTCATGAAAAATAAGATATAAAATCTGAGACTGACAGAAAGAAAGAGATAAACAAGCTAAATTTCATTGCTAAAGGAAAAAAACCATTAAAAACATTTTTTGGCCTCAGAACTAGGATTTGGAGCTTAAATTTGGCTAATTGTTTTAAATCTCCATTTTCCTTTGTTTTGTATAGATTAGACTCAACATTATACTCCTTGATGCTGCAGTTAAAAAGTATGAGTAGCTAAACAAAGTATAGGAGACCTTTTTTCCCATTCATGTCACAGATATAATTAGAATAAGGTATGTAACGGGGGGAGGGGAGGAAATCAGCAAAACTCAATTCTTCCATAAAAAGCAACATAATTTGATACATCAGTTGGTGTGAGTTGTTGAGGGGATTTCTTATAGAGAAGTATAGAATGTTCCAATCATTTAGATACTTAAATTCAGAACAGTCATATAGAACTTCAGTCAATAAATATAGACCTATATGTAAACATATACATCTATCTAAGTGTCTATACACTTGTTTACACACATGTCCATACATAAACAATCAATACATATGTATATCTGTGTATGGATATAAGATACAGATGTAGATACATATATATATATATATATATACACACACAGAGAGAAAGATGCAGATACAGATCTATCTATCTATATCTATATATCTATATCTATATATATGTGTATATATATATGTATATATATAGAGAGAGAGAAAGAGAGAGAGAGAGTGAGAGAGAGAGAGAGAGTGAGAAAGAGAGAGAGAGAGAGAGAGAGAGAGAGAGAGAGAGAGAGAGAGAGAGAGAGAGAGAGAGAGAAAGATATATAGCTATAGATAGATAGATAAATAAATACAGCCCAGGGCATAGATATAGATATATATGTAGATAGATAGATGAAGATACATATATAGATACAAATAGAGACACTGATAAACAGATAAAAATGTAGATGCCAAAATACATATATATATATAGATAGATAGATAGATAGATAGATAGATAGATAGATACAGACACAGATATAGACACAAATGCAAATATGTATTCAGATACAGATAATAATATATAGCTATAGATACAGATATATACACACAAAATAGCATGAAAAGAGAATGATAAAAATGAATGTGTAATATATGGTTCAGATTTTAGCTATGAAAGAGGCCAGAGATATCTAGATTACATAGAAGCTTCAACCTAACAGATGCTGATAAATTAATAGCTACAGATGTATGTATGTGTATGTGTGTATACATATATATATATATATATATATATATATATATATATATATATATATATATATATATATATATATATATATATATACAGAGAGAGAGAGAGAGAGAGAGAGAGGTACATATATAGATATAGACATAGATACAGACACTGATAAACAGATACAGATAAAAATGTAGATGCAGATATATAAATAGATACAGACACAAATATAGACACAAATGCAAATAGGTAGATTCAGATATAGATACTAATATACAGTTACAGATACAACTATATACACACAAATAGTGATTTCAATGCATGAGGAGAGAATGATAAAAAATAAATATGTAATATATGGTTCAGATTTTAGCTATAAAAGAAGCCAGAAATATCTAGATTATATAGAAACCTCACCCTCTCAGATTATTCACTGAAGAAAAATCAGAAGATGCAAGACTTGGCCATCATTGAATCTGATAGATCACAGCATTTAGAGCTAGAAAGAACCTTTAAAATCTCCCAGTCCTCTTCTCTCACTTTACAGATAGGACACTATGACCAAGAGAGGGAAGGGATCTGCCAAAGATCCCCCAGATAGAAGAGCTGCTGAGCAAGGGCTTAATTCCAACTCTTCTTAGCCCAGTTTCCTGATCTTGCCAGCTGTCCTATGACTTTAAAACCTTAGAGTATTCTTTTCACAATAAGCAGAAAATTGTTGGTCTCTTGGCATTCTTTCTGTAGGGTGGACAAAACCTGTCCAGAAGACTCTGTCTTTTCTCTCGCTAGTAGCAATTAGAAAACCAGAGGTCTCACTCATATAGCACTTTACAGTTTGTGGAACATTTTCCATATGAAAACCCCATTGAAGGTGCAGATGCTAGCCCATTTCAAAGAGGGAAAAATTAAAGTCAGACAAGGAAGTGACTTGCTCACAGTGGCATGATTAGTTAGAAGGGAAACTCGGATTTGAATGCCTTCACTTTCTCTCCCTTAGGATCAGTTTTCCCCTCTGTAAGACATTGGGTTGGACGGGCTTGGAGGAACCCTCTAGCTTTATAGCTATGGTCCTGTGCTCCTGAGCCCAGGTCAAGACTGGGGACGCACCTCAGCTATCACCCCCACACAGCCAGCAATGACAGAAGCCTTGGCTTGGGCACCACTCATTCCTCCAAGACCAGAGGTCACGAAAACCTTCCCACTTAAGTCTTCCACTCCCAAGTAGCGCCGGCCAGCATTGAGCACTGTCAGCTGCAGAGAGATCACGAGAAAACTTTTGTTAGTTCAAAAGTCTTAAACTTAGGGTATAATTCAGCTAGGGAATGAGATAGGGGTGTCCCAGAGGACTGCCTACCCCGGGCACACGCTTATTAGGATAAAGGGCATCCATAGCCCAGAGAGCTCTGTCTCCCTAAGGGCTTTGGATTTTCCAACCCCCAGGAAAAAGCAGAAGAGGAAGGGAAAGGGTTAGAGAGGAGGAGCTCTCAGTCAAAAAAGATGTAAGGGTGACCCTGGGTGGGATGGAAGGTGCTCCTCAGATTTCAGAGATTGTCGCCCTAGAAATGATATAGGAGGGAAGCATGCATTTCTATGTCCTTTGAGATTGAGCCCATGTTGCTGTCTGTTGGAGGATTTGGCTTTCTGAAGAATTTTTACTATTTCTGGACTCTCAGTTAAGTCATAGAATTTATTTTCCTGGATGGCAAATACCTCCAGGAGTCCCTTACCACAGTGCCATGCACTATTCCCTGGGGTCCAATGTAGCAGTAGCTTCCTGCTGTCATCTGCCCGTACCTGTCCATAAGAAAGAAGACAAAATGAACTTAGTCAAAACATTTAGTCTCTAGGTTTCCTTATCTCCAAATGGAGATAGTGGAAAATGTTCACATTGACATAGCACTTTATCATTTATAAAGCACTTTTTTTCGCAACAGATCAGTGAAGGAGATTATTCTCTGTTGGAACTTTCCAAACTTCAGGACTTTTGCCTCCTGGGAATATTGTAAGTCCTGCCTCCAAGGATTTTTGGGAGATTCAAGTAAGATTGTGTATGAAAAGTACTTTTTTGCTTAATTGTTTGGGGTTCTTTTTAACTGAAATGATTATACAGATATGAGCAGCTGGGTTGCATAATGGATAAAACATTGGGCTCCTCAGCAACCTGAATTCAAATATGACCTCAGACATTAAATAGCTGTGTGATCTGGGTAAATTATTTAACCCTGTTTCTCTCAGTTTTCTCATCTGTAAAATGAGCTGTGAAAGGAAATGCAAAACCACTCCTGTATCTTTGCCAAGAAAATTCCAAAATAAGGTCACAAAAAGTTGAAACAACTGAAATGACTTGACAATAACATATGGATGCATCCACAAACTTTGTAGATATTTAAAATGTGCATGTTAACTTTGACAAGGATGTAAACAATCTAGTTTGTTTCTATGATTCCTTTTGACCTTTTTGGTGTGTTTATTAGTGTTGTTACCATTATCATTGCTTTTATTTATATAGTTTCAGTCAGTGTGTGTATCATTCTCTTGAGGCTCTCCTTCCCTTAACTGTTCATATCATAGAAGCCCACAATTATCTCTCACTATGCAAGCCCACAATTATTTCACCCTCCTGTAAACTCCTACACTTAGAATAACAATAATAGCTGAAGCTCGCAAAGCTTTTGAAAGCCCTTGCAAAATGCTTTATTTACATTTTCCAATTTGGCTCTTATCCAATTGTATATACATTCTCTAATTTGAGCCAGGGATTGCAGGATTCTTTTTATCTCCATTTTATAGATGAAGAAATTGAGGATTGGACAGGTTATGTGATCTGCCCTTGGCCACCCTGCTAGTGTCTGAAAAAGGACTCAATAACAAGTCCAGCATTATTTCTCTTATGCCATAGTTTGGTACTGAGATGTAGATATCCCCAATTTACAGATGAGAAAACTGAGGATCATAGTGGTTAACTGATTTTCAATGGTCACAAGTTCAATACCATCTCTATTTCATCTTGAAAATGTGGTGATTAGATTTAGGAGGAGGATGTTAGAGGAAGAAGTAGTATTGCTAGGATAGGTAGTGAAAATATTTCCCCATTTTATTTATTCCACTTCTCCATTTATTGTACAAGAAACTTGGGATCATGGGACCACAGCATTGTGGATTGAGCACAGGATCTACAAGTCATGAGTTCAAATATGACTTCATCTATTTTATTTGTAATCCTGGGCAAGTCATTTAACTTGTTTGCCTCTGTTTCCTCATCTGTAAAATGAGCTAGAGAAGGAAATGGTAAAGCACATCTCTGCCAGATGTGACTGAAAATTTACTGAATAAAAAATGAGCAGGGTTTGTATCTAATTTCTGATTCCAGAGGCAGTCTCCATTCCCTAAAAGGATATATTACACAACAATTTACACATAGAGTCTTGTTCACTAATTATTTCATATTTATTTATACATTTCCCCATACCAATTATAAACTTCCTGTGGACAAAGATAGGCTCCAACTTACACCTCTTTAATGTCTTATGGATTTAGAAGGTTTTAGGGACAGAGTTAGTGTTCAGGTCAAGACCATGAATAAGATAACTCCCAACTTATGAAGTTGGTTGCCTTTTAAAAAATGTTGACTTACTTAGGGCAGCTAGGTGGCGCAATGAATAGAGCACTAGCCCTGAATTCAGGAGGACCCAAGTTCAAATCTGATCTCAGACACTTAACACTTCCTAGCTGTGTGATTCTGGGCAAGTCACTTAACCCCAGCCTCATGGGGGGAAAAATGTTGACTTACATTGTTACTCCCATTGCAAAGAGTTTCTCATATTCCATTCTGGAAGAATAATTGGGAATTACCTGAAAAAAGTACCATCAGAAGGTGTCACATACAGAGATGCCTTGGTGCATTGTGCTGATTTCCCCTTCCCTCCATGTCAGAAAAGACATTTTTCCCCACCAAACTCATAAAGCAAGCAAGAAAGGAAATTGAATGAATGGTTTGTAAAAAGCACATGATCTCTTACCCAGGTGATTTTTCAGTGACTTTCTACAATGTCAAGTGACTATTTATATGTTTATCACTGGAGACACAGAAGAAAATAGCTAATGTCCCAAACTTACTAGGCACCAAGGACAATGGTTAGCTGAATGGGCAGTCAGAATGGATGTAAATAAAGTTATAGGTCTATCCAGGGCTGTACTGATAACTATTTGACAATCATCTCTCCCAGAAAAAGTGTAAATATGACAAACTTTTATGCTTATTTTCACTGCCAACATTTTCTCAATTCTGGAAATTAACAAAGCAATAAATCAAGCCCTGATTTCCAGTGATTTCCAAGGTAAATGCCTAGCCTGAAAATTTAACAGTCCAGTACTAACTGACTCCAACTAACTCCTGATTTGATCCCTATGTAGATCAATTAACTTGTGATCCCTTTACTCCAACTATAGATTTTCAAGTTATATAGACATGCTCTTGGTCACAGAGTGTGAATAATTCAGTATGACCCAGCTCCAATGCTAGTGATATAATTTAGATTGTGTTGAGAGGGATATGATTGGGAGAGTCGAGAGTACCATCTTCCTAAGTGGAAGACAGTTCATTCTATTCTTTAAAGTTGCCTACCATTCCATTGGTGATTACAAGTCGTGGTGCGCTGGGGCTGCTGGGGAAGAGGCCCAAGGGATGGCCACTATACATGACCAAGGTCTGCTCCTCTGTCATCTCAGCCAAATAGGACATGACCAGTCTGAACTAAAAAAAAACAGAGAAAGATGGAAATGGTTACTTGGATGTATACCTTATCTCTAGATTCAAAGGGATCTTAGATTTTCTAGTCTGGCTTTTTCATTTTATAGATCAAAAAAGTAAAGTCCAGGGAGGGGATGACTTGCTCACAATCCCATAGTTAATATTGGCAAAAAGTATGACTAGAACTCAGGACTGCTGACTTGTAGCCTAAGACTCCTTTAATTACATTCCTAGGGGCTATATCAGAAGCTCTCTTTGCTCTAAGGGATTCCCTCCAAATGAGAGGTCCCAAAGCTCTATCCTACAATACAAATTAATATGTTTATTCCTAAATACAAATAGGATTGACACCATTAGAAGGACTCCCTTGTGACTGTGTTTACTTTGGGTCTCTATCTGATCTTCATTCATATCAGGCCTGAAGGCTATAAGGAAGAACCAAAGATTTTCCACTCCCTCCACTGCAAAATGGCAATATCCTTGTGCTACTCAGATCTTTGAAGAAGGGATGCTTCCTGATCTCCTCTTCCCATCTTTGAAGTGGATAGTGAAAACTGGGTATAACCTGAGTCTAAACTCAACTTTGATAGTTTCCATAGCTCGAAGAAGCTCCCAATCCTGACTTGGCCAATGAGACTGAGCCTTATCCAAGAAAATTGGGAGATAGGATGAAAAGTACAAGCCTGGAGCTTGGGATATTGGGGAAGAACATAAAACCAATTTTCTTCAGCCTCATGAGACCCACCAGTCTCAACTCATCCTCTTCCACTTATTTTCTCCATTCCTACTGTAGCTCTCAACACAGATCCACTTTCTTTCACGAGAGATCCATGAAACCCCATACTGCTCAGAGGCTAGCCTCCAATTTATCAAAATAATAAAAGCTCTTTGGAGTCAGAGGAGACTTTCCAATATCCTTAGGAAACAGGGATTTCAAGTCAAATTTGATGGCAAACTCCTTTTTATCTAGAGGCAATATGAAGTGAATCTCAAGCCTTTAACCACATGGTGAAATGCACTATACCTGAGCCCAATTGCTGAAGACTTGACCATTCCCTCCATAAGTCACGAGCTCCTGGGGAAACTGGAGAATAAAGATGAGATCAGAGACAGGATGATCTTTGCATTGCTGGACCTAATTTTGTTACCACTTTGGAAAGAGAGCATAATGAAGTACCCTGGAGGATATGATGACTTTATTGAGTTCAAATATCCTAGAAAGGACCATAGAGGCCATTAAATCTCATAATTTTTCTTTGCTTTCAAAGACTAGCCTGTCATCATACTTTTTTCTTCTTCAAAAACTTGTATTGGAATATAAAATTCACAGTTTGGATTTCAAGTTCTCCATAACCTGTCCCTTTCCTATCTTTCTAGTTTTCTTATGCCTTACACCCAACTCTTCCCCCATTCCCAGTCCCTTGCTTGAACAAAACATCTCCCAATGCTAGCAGTTTTGCTAGCTGTCCCCCATGCCTGAAATTCTCTCTCTCCTCATTTCCATCTCTGACCTCTTTCAAGTTTCAGGTAAAATTTCACCTTCCTCAAAAAGTCTTTCCAAATCCCCTTAACGTCAATGTCTTCTCTATGTAATGATCTCCAATTTATTATATGTATACACACACACACACACACACACACACACACACATATATAGTTTGTAAATAAGTTTTTTAATATATCTTCCCCTATTAGATCTTTACATAAATAGGGATTCTTTCTATCTTTTTAGTAGTATTGTTTAATAAATGTTTGTTTATTTGACTTGACAGCTACAGGATTCAATCTATTCTCCCTAGATTGACATTCAAGGACCTTCATACTCTGGCCTTAACCTGCCAATTCAAAAGGATGTTCCACTAATCCTAACACAAATCCTCTGCCCAGTTAAGATGGTCTTCTCAATGTTTCATGAACATGAAATGCTCGTTTTTGCCTGTGACATCCTACCTATTTTGAATTTCCCTGTTCAGATTGTTCAGAAGAGTTAGGGCTGGAAAGGGCTTTAAATGTCATCAGTTCCAGCTAGAAGAAAACTTGGGCCTAGAATAGCCTCTAGTAGAGAGCCTGGGGTTGGACAGTAAATGTCTTAGTCAGGGTTCACAACCAAGCCTTTTGACTCCAAAGCCAGTAATCTTTCCACTACAACATTCTGTCTCCCAATGCACTTCTAGTATCCTCCATGACATTCTTTTCCTCCCTCCGAGTGTTAACGAGTAACAAAAAGTAAGCTGTCTTCTCCTCAATCCTTGATATCATCCTAAAACAGCATCCTTTCCTCTCCTAGGACTTTCTTTATTTTCATATTAATTCTTGGCAACCAATTGAATTTAGTTGTTTGAACTCTGGGCTTCAGAAATAGTTCAAGACTTGCCTTGATTCTCATGTGAGGAAATGGGAGTAAGAGGTACTTTCCATGACCACTCATACATGACCAAGGGTCATGGTGGTAGATTACCTGGGCTACAGAAGGGTCCAAGTTGTTCATAATCATGTGCATTATCGCTGCTGCTGATTTAGTCTTACAAGGGTAGTTCTGAATCGGGTAGGCCCTGAAAGACACAGATATACTCAGTATGATAGCAGGAAAGAGAAAAAGTGGTACAAGTATTGGAAAACAATTGCTGTATTGAGGCAAATGTGAGAAAAAGTCACTTCCACCATCTTATATGTGTAAGCCTTGAGCTGAGATCAAAGATCCCTGTTAGAAGAAACACAAGATTTCAGAGATACGTTTTCCTTTTTCTGACATTACAAAATGCCTTCTTGGTAACAAATTACTATCCCTTGATCAAGTAATCAGGTCCAAATCAGTAGTCAATTTGAGCACACTCTTTTGAAGCTTCTACTAATTTAAAAAGCATTCCATTTTGTATATTTAACCACCATGTCATTAAATAGAGGCAGGCATAGGGTAGTGGATAGAGAGGGAGCATATTTTTAGGATGAGTAAATGTTGATTTCTATTGTTGTTACTGCTACTAATTCCTCAGTGGGGATTATAACGGGGAATTAAGGACATTCAGGAGGGAGGGGAGACACAGGAAAGGACAGTTGGAAACAACTTTCCCCAGTTTTTGCTCTGACCTCTCCCTTCTCAAAGCCTCCATGATTGGAACAAATTTCCCCTCCACACCTTTCTTTCCTTGTGGAAACCTCTCCCTCCATTATATTGCTCACTGTCTCAATGAATGAGTGATGGGCTGGAGAGAAAGAGAGAATTTGGAATTCAAAAATTTTAAATGAATTTTAAAAGAAAGAAACCTATTATTTTCCTGATACTATCTTGATTTCTAAGCTGAAAATGGTCTATCTTTTCTCAAATTCTTCGAAGCACTTATTGTGAATTCCTTAGCCCTTATTACATTCTAGATTCAATTGGAGTTGTTTCTACGTAAATTGCACCTACCCTCCCATAGATTCTTTGTTTCTTAAAGGCAGCAACCATGTCATATTTCATTTCTATATTCCTAGGGCCTAACTTAGTACCTTGCCCAGGGTAAGCTCCTAATAAATGTTTGGTAAACTGAATTTAAAGAACAATGATTTTACATTTTCATCCCTATTCACCTCCTGCCCAATTGAGACATAGATTGAAGGATATGAAAAAGGGTCTGAATTTATGACATAAACCATTTTCTCTCTCCTTTAAGAATAATAGCATAAGTCATACCATCTCCTGGATTTGAGTGCTTGCTCTGCCACAAAGATATTATGGGATGGGTCAATTCATTTAACTTAGTGAAGGGCTCCTAGCTTCCTGGAGGCAATGGAAGCATTGTGACTAGAACATGTTAAAAATCACTGGACTAGATGACCCCTTCTAGCTCCAAATCTATGATCCTTGTCTACTGAATTAGGAGGTTACAGATATCTCTAAAGGTTCTTCTATTTTAAATAGTACCTATGATTTCTCTCCCTACCCCACCTCTACCAGAGGTTCATCAAATATTTGATTGAAATCCCATAAGGGTAACCTACCTCTTTTTTCCCAGAAAAGTAGAAAGAGGGGATGAAATATAAAAAAGATTTGAACTAATGGAGATTGTCTAATGTCTTGGCTTTTTTTTCTATTTATCCAACATGATTTATCTTGGCAGTCCCTAACATTGCTCAGGATCTCCAGCTCTTTCTTCCCCACCTCCTGCAATATGGTCACATAGATACTCACCTCATCTCAATATCTGGACAGAATCTATACATGTAGATATGTCCATATAGCTTTAGCTCCTGGGCAAATTCTGGAGCCAGAATCTTGTGGACTTCAGGGGGGAAGTACCGCAGAGCATTCTTCAAAGCCAACTATGAGACAGAAGAGGAGAGGAGATGAGTTATTAAGCAAGGACAGGTTCACATGTGTAAATATGTCCAAGTGAAAACAAGTTGATTCTTATGAAAGGACCGTAATAATATAGGCGAAATAGCTATGTGATTGCCTTTCCTCTCTGGGTCTTAAGCTCCTTCTCTCTAAAGAGGAGATAATAACTTCTGTCCTATCTACTTCACAAGGTTTCTGTAAGGCTCAAATAAGTTAAGTTGTAAGAAAGTGCTTCATAAACTAGCAAATGATGTCTCAAAGTGTCATCATTTGTACAGACTAATTAGTATAACTCAATTCCTCCCCATCTCTGTGAGGAGGTTATTATTAGATTTCAGTCAAATGTCCAGATTTCTTTCAGTCTCCTGTTACTTCTCTCCCCATTAGCATCCCTGTAGTTATAAATGTTACTGATATTCTGTAAAAACAAAAACAAAAACCCAAATGTACAGAACTCATATATCTCAATGAAAACTGATCTTCAATTTCAAAGTTCATTGTTATTCCTTTGAACATTGATTCAGATGATTCTACGTTTATTCAAAATATTTGTACTGACCTTCAGAGCCTTTTTTCTATCAATGTTATAGTTTTGTACTTATAGGAAGTCATCCTTGGTCAGATGAAGGAACTGAGAAATGAAGCCTGGAGAAGAGAAGACAATTGGGGCCACCATAGTTGCCTTCAAGTTTTTGAAGGACTGCCATTGGTTAAAGGGATTAGATTTGTTCTAATTTGTTCCCAGAGTGCAGGAAAAACAACAGTTGGAAATCACAAAGAAATAGATTTAGGCTTGATATCACAAAGAACTTCCTAACATTTAGTTGTCTAAAAGTAGAATGGCTCAGGATTGTTAGAGGTTCCCCTTTATTGCAGGTCTTCAATCAGAAATAATGAATAATGAACTGAATAATCAGTTGTGGGCCAGTAATAAAGGAGACTCTTTTCCAGATATAGCTTGGTCTAAATGGCTATTGAGACCTCTTCTAACAAAAAAGTCTATGATTTCATGGTAAACAGAAAGAATACTGTCTCTGACATTAGAGATTTTGCTTTCAAATCCTGCCTCTAAAGCATAGTGTGATTTTGGACTAGTCACCTAATCTCACTGGGCATATTTCCCCTGTTGTAAAATGAGAAGGTTGGACCAGATGCCTTGAAAGTCCCTTTTAATTCCATATCTGTGACTCCATGAATTTGGTTTATAGAGCTAGATTTGACTTTGGAGGATTCTAGTACAACCTACAATATTTAGAGTTGGAAGGACTTTAACAATCATCTATTTTAACCAACATTTTGTTGAGGAGAAAATTGCAAGTTGGGAGAGGATCCCTTTTGGAGAGAAATAGACTAAAAGTGAAAGGTTTTGCTTGATCATGCTTTACAATGGAGAGCTTTTTGAAGGATTGGGATAGATTTCAGAGGGGTAAAAGTAAAGATGTAAAAAGGAAAAAAAAGGGATGTCAATGAAGCATTTTAAATTATGTAGAATATAGTAGAAGGAAGGTAGAAGGGGTCATAGAAACACAGGGCAGTATTTATATTACTGTGATAAAATTAATATATACCTAAAAAGAAACAATTTATATATGATATTGTTTTCATATGCCATCTCTTTTTCTATTCTTTTTTTGTATATGAAAATATTTGTGTTTGTCAAGTTAATTTTTTAAGGGGAAAAAAACAGAGGGGAGAAAAGAAAGAAGCCAGTAGAAATAACTAGGAGAGTTATGAAAAAGAGAATGAATACTGAAGTCAAAACTCTATGGAGACAGGAGGATGAAAGGTACAGGGAGGGATTGGTCTTGGCAAGTAGTCTTCAATAACTCCTCCTCTAAGATGGGAAGAATTACTGAGAAGTTTGGAGGCACAGAGTAAGGGAGGAGGCTGGATTGTTTGCTGTGAGATCAAAGTGAAAGGGGGCAATAAGAGGAAGAGGACAAAAATTCAGGCTTAGTCACTCTGGAGGATGACACAGTAAGTGAAGAATAAAAGGGTTATTGAGCGCCAGTGAGGGACTAGTTGAGGCTAAAGAGCATACCATTTATAAAGAACAAAGTCACCCATTGGTGAGATCCAAGGTGAGACCCTGTATCAGTCTGTGGTCAAAGTAGAAATATATCCAGAATCAACATTTAAAAAAAATTTTTTAAAGTATTTTTACATTAGGATAGAGAGCAAACAATAAAATTTAATTTAAAAAAATTAAAAGAGGCTAGAGAGTTTCTTTGCTGTGTTAAATGGAGTCCAAATATAGTGGTTAGGAAAATGGTAATGCTTCATTTGGAAGAAAATTTCTCTCTTCCTCACTATCTCTCCAATGAGGAGGACTCCATCAAGGATCCAGTGACAGCGCTTCTTTGATGCTTTCTGTGACTCATCTGGGACTCAGTGTCTGAACACAGAGTTTAGTTATGGTTTGTTTTCAACTTTTTCATATGGAAAACAAGAGTTTGCAGCTTCATACACAGGAAGTACCTTTTCCTGTTTTCCTGGAAGATCTAAATAGAGGGCTGGGCACACAGTTGGTGCCAAATACAAGTTTCATGGCCTGATTTAATTGAAAAGACAGAAAGACTTCAGTTCTAATCCAGGGTCTTAATGAAGAACTATTGGACTGGCGCTCGGTCAAGAGAGTTATGTAAGAGCACAGATCATTAACCCTAACCCTTGACATCCGTATGGAGAAATTGAGAAAATACTTGTGTGTGTGTGTGTGTGTGTGTGTGTGTGTGTGTGTGTGTGTGTGTGTGTTGGGGGAGGAAGCTGCATTTTTCTCCAGTTCCAAATGTCTCTTCTCAGAGATCTCTGTAATAGACAAATATTTGGAGATTTTCTTCCTAATGAGACAGAGCATATCCTGTAGTGATGATAAGAACGATAATCTCTTAAAGTATTTTCTGGAGTATCGAACGTCACAACTGTCTTGTAAGAGGTAGCTTAATAACCATATTAAAGATGTAAAAACTGAGGCATAGAAACATTTAATACCTTGCTCAAGATCACCGGGGAAGAGAAAAGACTGATTTCACTACTTAAGAAATCTCTTTACCAAAGGTGTCATCTGCTCTGAAATTTTTACTTTCCTAGGATACTCAGCTGTTTTCTGCAATTTATGAACTTGTAAATGACTAGTATGTTAAAGGTATCAAGAAAACTTGGGTTCAGATGCTTACCAGCAGTGTGACCTTGGGCAAGGTCAATCAGCCCCTTTCAGCCTCAGTTTCCTCATCTGTAAAAATGAGGATAATAATAGTGTCTACTTCACAGGGTTGGTATGAAGATCAAAAGAAATAAGCTATTTAAAGTACTTTGCAAACCTTAAGGCATCATGCAAATAAATGCAAGTGCAATTCTTGTCATTTATTTATTTTTGTTTTGGCTTATTATTATTATTATTATTATTATTATTATTATAGTTCTTTGCCTAGGGTCACTCAACTACTGTGTCAAAAGCAGGACATGAGCAAAGTATTCTTCCATGACACATGTTAAAGTGATCAATTAGATCCTTCCATAGTCTGGAATCAGGCTCACTATAGCACATGTACGAACCTCTCCTGTGGGGTTATATTTTGTTGACTTGCAGATAAGAGCTCACATTTCTTCATTAAAACCCCTGTGAAGTCTAGTTAGTTTTCTTTTTATTATATTACAGGGAAAAAAGAGTTCTTTCAAAGAGATGGCCATTCCCATAAGGAAAAGGGAGAAACTCTTTGGAGGCCAAGAGAATCCCCAAGACTACAATTACAAGAAGATAGGAGGCCCAAAGCTTCTTACCTGTTTTTCCTGTGGACTGAGGTTGGGGGTTCTCACAGGGGCATGGGGTATCCCCTCCCTTCGTCCTTTGTTCTCTGGCAGGGGGTGTAGGGGAAGCCCCTTGCACAGCTCCCTCAGGTTAGACATTCTTGCAGATACAGAGATGGGCAGCTCCTGGAGGAGGGCTGTAATCAAGCCTGGCAAAGGGAAAGACTGACAAGTTCAGGAATCGTGAGTTCTAACCTCTTAGCACCAATGTGACCTTGGTCACCCACCTCCTCTCCTGGCTAACACCATTGGCTATCTGGCTTCCCCTGAAAGTGAATCATTCACAGCTGTCATTTGGCCCTGGTTGGGGGTTGGTGATAGATAGGAGAGCTTTCCCAGTTTTGACACTTTTTGATATTGATCTTGCTCGATTGTTTGAGGAGAAACGTCCTATTAACTTGCCATTTCATTATAATTTGAGTGAGGTTTGGGATTCCAAAGTACAGCACAAGGAGGGACAGCGATCTCCATTAGGGGCGGCTTACATTGCCAGGCACATGGGGCAGGACAGGGGGAATACTCTCTGGGTCTGGCTTAGTTCTGGAGGTAGAATCTCCATTTTATGGGTGCTATCTCTCAATACTGCTTTCCATGTCTAAACAAAGGGTGAGAAAATCTTTTGTGATCCTGCTGATCTCTAGGAGGAGCAGATAAGTACCAATATATATAATGTTCATCATAGGACGACCCAAAGTCCATAGGGAAGCTTTTGCTCAGATGCTTGGTCCATAGACTCCAAAAGGCATAATTCAGGAGAGGTAATGGCCTCCCCAGGGTACAATATTCACGTGGGCACTAGTAAGGGCACTGGAGACTGCTTATTGGACAACCTCCATTACAATGGTCCCAGTAGATTCTGCTAACTTGTGGCTGATTTGTTAATCACAGTTAGCAGAATTTGGAGGGCAGATTCACTGTCTCAAAAACTCAAAGAGCCTCAGGAGGTGTTGAGCCTCCTGCAAAGTATTTGGAGTTCACAAACTGAGGAGATGGAACTTAATGGGATCCCAGATCTGGTGACCCCCTGAGGACCAGATGATTCCCCAGGAATTTAACAGGGGGGGAGAGGATAGCTATATCTTGTTAGGAGCTGTTGCCCACACCCTCCTAAGTAGGTGCTCAGATAGAATGGAGAGGCTCTCTTCTCAGATTTTCCCCTTGGGAGGATATTACCTACACAATGTCACATTTTGGTCCTATAGTCCAGAGAAGTCTTGGGTCTGGCCAGCACAGCTAGGGAATTTATATAGCTCATGGGCAATCTGTCAACATGTACTGAGTTCCCTCCTACATAAAAGATAATGGCTGTTAAGCCTTGGTAATGAGAATTGAATAAAACATGTTAGTTTACCGTCACTGCAAATCATTACAATTTGAGATCTGATTCTTTTTAGTAACTTCCATAATACTTGGGATCCTGATAGGGGTGACCATACTATTTAAGTTGCACAAATGAGGTACTCTTCCTCCTCTGGCTTCCTAAGCAGGTGGAGAGGATTCTTAAAAGGGGATATTGTTTTCATCAATACACCTTCCTTTTATGATTCCTTCCTAACTCCAGTTTCAATTTCTCCATGATTGCTTCTATAATTTCATTATAATTCCAATCATTCCAATTTCCTTGTGCTCTGACTGTAATTGGGGTCAGAGAGTGAAATTGCTACTATTTTGATCAGAAAGGGGAAAGCATACTGGATCCTATTTGGCCCTCTTTATTAAAAGGGTGGTGATATGTTTAATCTTGTTCCATGGGACTATGACCAAATGATTATAAAAAATGTGAATACTCTTTTATCCATCAATGCACTATATCCCAAAAAGATCATAAAAGGGGGGGTTGATTTTTACATGTACACAATGTTTATAGCAGCTCTTTTTGTGGTGGCAAAGGATTGGAAATCAAGGGAATGCCCATCAATTGGGGAATAGCTGAACAAATTGTGGTATATGATGGACAGGCAGACTTCAGAAAAACTGTGAAAAATACTGAATGAATTGATCCTGAGTGAAGTGAGCAGAACCAAGAGGACATTTTATACCATAGCAGCAACATTGTGAGATGATCAACTTTGGCAGACTTTGATCTTCTCAGCAATACAATGATCTAAGAC
Source organism: Sminthopsis crassicaudata (assembly GCF_048593235.1). Classification (NCBI taxonomy): domain Eukaryota; kingdom Metazoa; phylum Chordata; class Mammalia; order Dasyuromorphia; family Dasyuridae; genus Sminthopsis; species Sminthopsis crassicaudata. The sequence goes on from NC_133617.1 coordinate 699,824,996, forward strand.
AATTTCAAAAGGCTCATCTGGATATTATCCACATCCAAATAAAGAACTATAGAGTCCAAATGCAGATTGAAGCATATTATTTTCACTTATTTTTGCTGCTTCTTTCTCATTTCCTTTTTTTTTTTTTAACAAAATGACTAATGTGTAAATATGTTAAATAAGATTGTCCATGTATATCCTAAATCAGATTGCTTGCCATATTGAGGAGGAGAAGGGAAGAAAGTAAGGGAGAAAAAAATGGAAATCAAAATTTCATTAAAGTAAAGATTGAAAACTATCTTTACATGTAATTGGGTAGGGAGGGATTCTTTTAAGTGCAGGGAAAAAAAGAAAAGAAAAAAAAAAAGCTTTTTCCATGGGATTAGATGGGCAGCCAAGAGGTCCATATTTATTATGAGAATGTTAATTGAGGGTATTGTAGTGGAAAACTCAATTAATATAATAGTGCAACGAGTTAAAGAGACCCTGGACCTCTTACTTAATAGTAAGAACTTGGATTTTTTTCCATTTTATTGCTCATGAAAGATAATGGAAGTACTCTCGTGTAGGAAAGGCTTTCCCAGCACTTTGGTGACTTAGGATTCTGACAATTAATGACAACCAGAGAACAGTTATAATAGTAAGGAGCTTTGGGGCTCCATGGGGCTATCACAAAGCTTTATCACAAATCTTTAGGAAAGTCTGCCATTTGTGGAAATGGGGAATAACACTGGGATCCTGTTCTCTTCTCTGTGGTTGCATGGTGGAGATAGCATAGAGGAACTCTGTTCCCCTAGGGTTCTTCCTGAGACTAACTGCTTGGGGGTGTGTAAATCCCACTAAAGTTGGGGCTTCTCTAAGTATATCACTCTACTATCTCAGTCTTGCTCCTCCTGGAAGGACTTCGGGCAGGTGTAATGTACTGAGCCCACTGTTCTCTGGTCCATGAAGCCTTCTGTGAGTTGTGAACTAGAGTCAGGATGTTGTGGGCGATTGACCAAGAGCCATTTGGAGTTTCTCAGTCACTGCAGAAAAAAAAAACAGCACCATTCAGTTTTCTGCATACCTTAGGGAGTTTCTTGGGCTTCTTTGGGAAGGCCATGTAGGGGTCTGAGCCAGGAAGCATTTTAAAATACTGGAGGGGATGCCTTGGGGCCAACTTTTTCCATTCCTCTCTCCTGGAGAATCTCACACACAAGAAGCCAACCTCCAGGCAATTCAATTTAAGCTGGGGGTGGAGGGGCAGGTAGGTGACACAGTGGATAGAGCACCAGACCTAAAGTCAGGAAGAGCTGAGTTCAAATCTAGTTTTCTTTTCTGTATGACCCTGGCAAAGTCACTTAACTCTGCCTCAGTTTCTTCATCTGTAAAATAAGTTGGAAAAGGAAAGGTCAAACCACTGCAAAACATTTGCTAAGAAAACCTCACATGGGGTCACAGACAGTAAAACAGAACTGAACAACATGTGGGGTGGCAGGGAGGATTCATTCCATCCTAATTCCATTGTAGAAATAGTTCAGTTGAGCTTATTGATTTTAATTTGGGAAAAATCAGTCTCCCCATTCTTAGCAGCAAAGGGCCTGAGCTCAAGTGATGCCTCTCTAGAAGTCAGTCATGACTTTTTTGTTGCTAGGGTAAAGTGTCTTAGACACATAACCACAATGGGGTTAGGGCAGGCCTGTCATCCTAGCCTTGTTGTACAGGTTAGCCTTTACCTTCTGTTACTTATCTCTGCCAAGAGCATTAGTGCCGGCCATGGAAAACAGTGGATGCTTCCAAATGAGAATACTGGTGTGGTTGGGGAGGGCGGGGATACACTAAGATCTCAGCAGGATCCAGGACCTAGCCCGACAAAAGTTATGCAATCTGAATTTATAGAGGGAAAATAGTCACAACAGGAGGGGGTAGTCAGGGAAGGAGATAACTCAAGTCTAAGGCCAAAACAACTGGATTTTTAAAAATAGGATTCTGATCTGGACTAAACAGAACCTGGCATTGGGAGAGAGGCATTAAGACCTTGTATGTGGGTCAATCTTCTGGCACTGGTGTTGATGTATACTAAGGGAAAGTAAAGGGAATTGGTGGGTTAGTTGGTAATCAAACTCCCAGCTGTCAGAAAAAGGGATTTTGGCCATTACTCCAGGCATTACTTTGACCAAGGAACTCAGGGGGTTTAGGCTTCCCTGGCTTTTGTCTAGTATTATGTATTGATTATTCTGTGCCCAGCCTTATACTAGATTTAAGAGGGTTGTTGGAAGAAGCATACAATATGTTTAAGTGATGCCCTGGCCTCAAGAGCTTTCATGCTAGTTGAGAAAAGTAGACACACACACACACACACACACACACACACACACACACACACAGAATGAATTATACAAAGATGGAAAAGAAGTTAAGACCAGAGGTGGTCCTTGGTGAGCCAGGACTCCTAGAGTGCCTGTAGTCCATCCAGATTAAAACATAATTGGGAAATGTGTAACAAAACGCAAGCACAACACAACCTAGATGTTAATTTGTGGTTTTCTAAGTCAATATGCAGCCTAGAAGTATCTGCTTCTATTCAGTTTGACTCCACATATCTATACAATAAGTGCCTTAGGAAGGAAGGGGTAACATCACCTTTTTTCATTTTATTCCACAAGTGGGAAACAGATATAGGGGATGTGGGTGGAAAGAACATCAAACTTTGAGCCAGTGGAGCCATTTCTGTTTGCATTAAACAGTTCTATCACTTTGCCTCATCATGTCTGAGTTTTGTCATCTTATTATTTTAGTAAATACTAATGTTTAATAAAAATTAATGATATAGGGAAGAATAAAAATGATGCTTGAGGGATGATAGGGTCATAGGAAGGATTTTTAAAGAATGAATAAGGTCCTCAGGGAAGCTAGATAACACAGTGGATAGATAGTGGAGTACTAAACCTGGAGTCGGGGGGACCCAAAATCAAATTCTGCCTCAGACATTTAATACTTATTAGCTGTGGGACCCTGGGCAAGTCACTTAACCCCAATTGCCTCACACACATTTATGACTACATGCAGCAGAGAAGGAGCCAATAGATAAAGCTACAACTCATTTGCATATTTGCTCCTTTGTACATTATGGGTTGATGTCATTTAATTAGTAATAAGTGTGATTAATAAAATTTGGAAGCATAAATACAATTATGAAAATGAATGAACTATTAACATTTTAAAAGCATCAACATTTCCATGTCATGAGTTTCTGATCAATATAAATTAAATCGGTATTTGGCAATATGAAATTCACTTTCTTCTATTACTTCTTGGTAGTCAACCAAAAAATCCATCCAGCATCCAGACCACAATGGTGGGGATTACAACCTTTTTTGTTGTTGTTGTTGAGGCAATTGGGGTTAAGTGACTTGCCCAGGGTCACACAGCTAGGAAGTGTTAAGTGTCTGAGACCAGATTTGAACTCGGGTTCTCCTGAATTCAGGGCTGGTGCTCTATCCACTGCGCCACCTAGCTGCTGCTCTCCCCCCCCCCCCCCATTTTCTTCTTTTTGGATTACAACCTTCTTCTTCATGGCCTATCCATGTCATACTTGTCCACACTTGTCCATAATGGTCCATGTTGAATTGACTCAGCATGCTAGAGCTAGAACTACCCCTCTTTTAGAGCCCAGTGCTGATCAATCAACAAGCATTTATGAAGTGCTTGCTAAATACAAATGTGAAACAATCCTAGCCCTCCAGGAGCTTACATTCTGTTGTGTTATTCCCATTGACCTGTTCACTTTCTTCTGCTGCTCATACCTCTCTCCCCATCAATTCTAGGCTGTAGAGGACTTCAGTTTACTGCCTCCCACCCCATACATGTCTTCATGCTCTTTGGGAGACGGGATATCAATGATGAGCAGCCATCTCACTTCATGTGAAGAATACGGTTGTTTAAAAGATGGAACCAAATATAAACATTCTTCACTCAGGCCCAGCTCTGTCAACGAGTGTGTGCTGATCAAATTCATAATCTCTGATTTTTCAAACGTAACATTTTGGCGTCTGAAGACTCTCCCCAGCTCTAACATCCTCCGGTTCTGGGACTCGTGATTGGTGATTGATTGGATGGCTTCTGCCAGGCAAGGAGGGAGGCACGATGGGTTAGGGAAGAGAAGCATTGGCAGAGGGCGCTCCTGAGACAATGTCCACGCGGTTAGACTGGAGACCCTAGGGAAGGGAGTGGCGATACCCACGTGCTGGGCATTTAATTTAAAGGGCCAGGAGTATGCCCCCGCCCAGCCTCCCCGATCCAAGCCGACAGACTGGCAGACTTTAGTGTGAAGCCAGTCTTAGGAGCCAGACTGAGCCGAGTGCAAGAGCCCCTGCAAGAGCGAGGGGGAGTGGGGGGCAGCTGCAAGGGCACAGGAGCGCTGGGTCACCGACGGGACCTGGGACAGAAAGGGGGTCGGTGACGCAGGGAAATAATGTAATTTTCCCCTATCCCTCCTCCTCCAAGCTGTCTCTTAGGATTGCTCTGCTCTGCCCCTCTTTGCCCCTCCGTCCCCTTCCCCAAAGCTAAGTTCTGGGCCTGGGAGCCCGATGCTGGAGTCGGGACAAGACGCACTGAGTCTTCAAGGCCCTTCTTGTTCACTCTCCCCGCCCGCTGTCCCTCTCCCTCTCCCCCCCCCCCCATTTTTTTCTTCTCTGCTACTTGGGCATTAGAGGAAGCCACGGGGCGACTGCCCGGCACGAAGCCTGGCCCTGGGGGAGAGGCGGCCAGGGCTTCTGTTGGGTGCGCAGCGTTGTCCCGGGGCTAGACCGGCACGAGGCTCCTCGCCCAGCACTGAGAAGCGATCCTCGTTAGCAGTAGTTTGGGTAGGAAGTTTCGGGAGGCAGGTGAGTCCCGGGCGCGCTCAGCGTGCGCCCCTCTCCCTCCGCGCATCCTCCCTTTCCCGCTCCTCCCCAACTTTCCGGAGAGCGATGCCCTCCCCTGCACGCCCCCGCCCAGGGCGCGGGTGAGGGAGCCGGGGAAGAGTGGAGAGCATGGCCCCGCCGGCCGCCCCGCTGGCGTGAGGAGCGGGTCCGGGGCTCGGGCTCGGACGCGAAGGACGGCAGCCCTTCTAGCAGCCATGGCGGCCCTCGGGCTCGTCCTCATCTTACTTCTGCATTACGCGGTCTCCGGCTCTGCTGAGGCAGGTAAGGATGCGGACGCACGCGCTAAGGTCAGGGGGTGCGGGCAGGGGGAAGGAGCGTGGATTCCTTTAAGCAGTCCGCCTTCCCCTGCCCTTCCTGGGACAGAGCAGGAATTAACCCCGTAGACCCTCTTCTCTCCCATCTCTAGGAATGATTGATTTCCTTCTATTGCTATTCCCCACCTCCCGACTCCAGAGAGACCCCGAGACCCCGAGACCCGGCTGAAAACGGAGCCGGTTGCTTTGTCTTCGGGGACGGACAGAAATGTCAGGCCGGGGAAAATGGACAGGTCAGAATTGTTCTCGACCTCAGAAGCCGAACTAGTGCAACGCGAAAGCACCTTAGAACCCGGAGCGTCAGAGCGGAAGGGAACCGTAGAACTAGCACGGGTCTCAGAAACCCAAAGATAGACGGACTGTCAGAGATGGGACGAGTCTCAGAAATCACCTAGCCCGTGGTTATTAACTCTTTTGTGGGTGTCCTGGACCCCTCTGCTAGTCTGAAGGAGCCTCTCAAAATCAGGTTTTCAAATTCATAAACTAAAATGCCCGTGCTTACAAAAGAAACCAGTTCCATGGAAGTACCTCGGATTTCAAATATAAACATATTTTTAAAAATAAATTCGTGGACTCCAGTTTTAAAATCTCTAGTGGGTCCCCTTCATTTTTTCTGAAGTGGAAATGGGGGGGAAGTTATTTATCGGAGCTTACAGAATCAAGACCAGAACCTAGAAACCCAGTATTGTTACAGCTTTAGGATACATGGTGAACTGCGTTTAGGAAATGGTAACTTTGTTTCGAGATAAAAACCACTAACTAGTCCAGATGGACTTGATTATCCATTCTCCCTTCAATACTTTGTTAATATTTTAGTCAGTCAATAGGCATTTACTGTATACCTGCTTATGTACCAAACGCTAAATAAATGAAGAATAGTCAGAGTTTCTGCTCTGGACGAGCTCATGATCTATTGGGGGCACAGTGTGCAAATTACTATGCACATACAAGCTAGATACAGGATAAATTGGAAATAATCCACAGAGGGAAGTGCAATTGTTTAGAATAACAACGTAAAACATTATGTACTGGCGAAACTTGTGAGGAGAAAGAATAGCTATTCTTATTTTTCTGGGTGTTAGTCATTGGGATAAATGAAATTAGAGTAAAGAGAGAAAAGACAGAGAGACAAAGAGCAGAGGGAGACAGAGAGACAGAGAGCAAGTTTCATGTAGCCATGTAATTACCTCTCTCAGTCTGAATTTCTTTAGCTGTAAGGTAAAGATAAGTTCCCAGTCTCTTCATAGGATTGTTGTGAGAATGGAATTAATGAATGTAAAAGTGTGTTGAAAATTACAAAACATAGGTATTATATATATAAATTACTGATGGTAATTATAATACACATACAAGATAATTTATGTAATTGATAAGATGCAGGAAATGTTCAGGCATAGTTTACATTGATTATTTGAAGCAAAACTCTTAATTCAGGAATCAAGGCAAGACACCTTAATAATTGGGCCAGGAATCTAATGACCAGGGTCCTCTCCCTAACTCCTGTCTTCATTTTGTTGACCTTTTGCAGAGATTAGTTCTCCTTGCACTTCTCAGCTTCACCCCCCCAAATCGCACACCATAGAGACATGTAAAATGCAAAAAGTATTTAAATTACAGTGTCTTTGAGAAAATGGCATGAGGAAGTAATGAATGCCAGAGGCAAAGGAAGAAAACTGGTTGGCATTTGACTGAGTCATGGCAGATCTTTGTCACAACAAGGGGATATTCTCTATCTTCAAAAAGACTGGTTTTGTTTGGATTGGAATGGTTGTGATGCTAGTGCCAGAGATTGGTAAGTCCAGCATCCCTTTTGCCATAGTATGCTTTGAAATTTGGTCTGGCCTGATAGCTACCCTGGTTTATAGGATAGGATTGAAATTCCAGAAATATATATATATATTTTTTTTTCTTCTGGAATTTATATATATACATACATATATATGTGTGTGTGTGTGTGTATACACACATATATAACACAATTGAAAAGCTTTTCAGAAATCAACAGACTAGAGCTAGCTGATCAAGAAGAGAGAGTGCTACACTTGAAGTCAGAAAGAGCTAAGTTCAAATCCTGCCTCAGACACACTTACTAGCTGTGAACTACTAGGCTAGTCACTTAACCTCTGCCTGCCTCAGTTTTCTTATCTATAAAATGGGGGGTCATAATAGCATCTGTCTAGGGATGTTGATGTTGTATCAAATGAGATCATATTTGAAAGTGCCTTGCAAGCTTTAAAGTGCTTCATAAACGTGGTAATTATTTTTATTGTTAGCATCTATTGTTTTTTATCAATGAAGGTATATATAATTGGGGAAGGAAGCACAAGGTTGGGGGACAGAAACTTTTAGAATCTCTGAAGAAGAGCTAATCTTGTCCAAAGGTAAATAAAGTGCAGATAGTAGTTAGGGATAAGACTGAAGTCACCAGATTCTTGGTCCCATCATTGCTATGGATGGACCAATGGGTTACATGTGACCAAGAATCCCCTCTACAATTTTGATAAAAAGCATCTATTTGAAAACTTTCAATAATAAGGAATCAACTGCCTCCTAAGATTACCTAGTCCATTTGAGAACAGCGTCATTATTGAGAATTTTCCTCTTAACTTCCCAGAAATCTGCCCCATCTTCCCCTTCCACCCACTGCCGTTAGTTCTACCCTCCCGGGCCAAGAGTCTGAGTAATGATGGCAATCTTTACTGAATGGACACTTTCTGTTATGCCTGAATACAGTATGAAAAAAAATCCATGGAAATTGTAGTGAGATGATTCTGAGTCCATTGCTTATTTTCTAATGAGAACAAGAGTCTTGTCTGACATCATTATAGCATAACTAGGGGTCTGGCATTGATTATGAAGATGTACTGTTTAAAGAGAAGGGGCTTTTACCCTGAATTTTATAGTGAAAACCTGGATTAATCTGGAAGATTGGGAGAACTCTAAGGAGGTGACTGGTTTTAGATAAAATCATGGTAGAGCTAGAAGACATGGTAGATATCTTTTAGTTATAGGATCTTAAAATTAAAGGTAGAAGGAATTTCAGAGATCACCTAGTCTAATATCATTTTTTTTGAAAAATAGTTTCATTTTAATGAATTTTCATTTTTTATTGTTTAATATTAAATTTTCTATTTTTTATAATCGATTATGTAATATTATAATTATATGATATACATAATAGATTATATAATATGATGTTATATTATGTAACATAATGTATTGTATTATTAATATATCACATTACACAATATTATGTCTAATATATTTTAATATTATATTTTAATACTTTTATTACATTATATTATATATTATATATAATCATTTTATTATATTTTACTATTATTATTAATTTTATTTATAATACTATATGCATTCCCCTTTGTAGCAAAAATTTTATTTGTTTTTTGGTGAGGTAATTGGGGTTAAGTGACTTGCCCAGGGTCACACAGCCAGGAAGTGTTAAGTGTATGAGGCCATATTTGAACTTAGGTCCTCCTGACTTCCCAGCTGGTATTCTATCCACTGCGCCACCTAGCTGCCCCTTGTAGCAAAAATTTTAGAAAAAAAATGAAATCAGCTGAGTATAGTCTTCTACCTGGCTGTTGAAAGGAAGGAAAAGATTTTCTCTCTTCAGGATTGGTCATTATAATGACATAGACTTTATTATTTGTTTTATTATTATTTGAACTTTTGATTTATGCGGTTGTGACCATTGTATATGCTATTTATATGGGTTCTATTTCACTTTGAATGAGCTTATATATCCAACCATGTTTCTCTGATTTCCTAGTACTTCTAACACTAGTTTATAGAAAGAAAGATAATATTCCATCTCATTGATGAAACCATTGGTTTAGGTATTCCATGATGATGGACACTTTGTGGTTTTTTGCTATAAAAAAGTGCTTCTGTGAGCATTATATTTAATATGAAACCTTTCTTTCAGCTATTGGCCTCTTTGTTTTCCAATACCTTTCTGAAATTATTTTGTATGTATTTCACATACGGTTTATGTACATGTGTTTTATCACTCTATAGACAGACATACTCAATAAACTCCTGTAGCTCTCTATAACCTGCGGGATCAAATATAAAACCTCGTTTGATGTTCAAAGTCCTTTATATCCTGCTCCATTCCACCCCTCACCTCACTTCAACATTCCAGTTTTCTTACACTTTACACCCTCCCATGTATTCCACCATCCAATGTCATTAGCCTCCTAGTTTATCCTCCCAGAAGACCCTTCATCTCCAGCTCTGGGCATTTTCTTTAGCTGTACTTCATGCTTGGTATGCTTCTCCTCCTCATCTCCTCTACCTGGCTTTCTTGGTTAAGTAAAATCTTGCTTTCTTAGGGAAACATTTCCCAATCTCCCTTATTGCTAGCACCTCCACTCTGTTGATTATCTCCTACTTATCCAATCTATTGCCTGTTTGTACATAAATTGTTTGCATGTTGTCTCCTTTAGATTGGGAATCCTAAAGGGTAAGTCATTGTCTTTTGCCTTTCTTTGGATCCTCACCACTTAGCACAGTTTCTGGAACACAGTAGATATTTAATAAATATTTGTGATTGTTTCCCTAAAGAGGATTTTAAAATTAGGGACTTTTATTTTTGTTTTTTTGTCCCTAGTGCCTGGCACACAGAAGGCGCTTAATAAATGTTTATTGAATTGATAGTGAAACTGACAACAAAGGAGGTTCATGGGATTCTTTTAAGAAGGCTCCTTAAGTATGTGTCCTGGACCTCTGTAGCAGGCTGGTGAAGCCTATGGTCCCTTTTTTGGAATATTGTTTTTAAATGTATAAAATAAGACATATCAGATTTCAAAGAAAATAAATCATATTAAAATGCACTTATCAAAATACTTAAAAGCAGGTGCAAGGATGCGGAGTTCTTGTTCTATTAAATCACAGATTTAGATCTGGAAAAGATTTTCAATATCATTCAATCCATTGCCTGAGTTTCATAGATAAGGATTCTGACTTGCCCAGGTGGTAAGTAGGAGAGACAGGATTTGAACCTCCTCATTTTGCTTCCAAATACAGTAGAATAAGAATCAGAGCTAAGTTCACTGACTGCAGATCCAGGTAATTTTTTGAAGTACTAATCAGACCTTCATCCTACATGAAAAAGCTGCATCCCACGGGGGGAAGTGACAAGCCAAGAGTCCCCAGGGAATAAAGAGAGCTTGGACTGAGATAGTAGTGTTGGGATTCTAATTGCAACTTAGTTTCCACTATATCATACCCAGCCAGGGAAGTTTGCAACAAATGTTTTAGAGATAAGTACGTGTCTATGGTAAGGAGCTGCTTTTCATTGACTGGTTCCAGCTTCCTCTCAAGTTGATTACATAGGGCTTTCTCTGATGTCCTCTGTTCCACTAATTTAGTGTTAGTGTTTCTGAGACACGATATTCCTTCTTTCACCTCCATGGATCTGCACAGGCTGTTCCGGGTACCTGGAATGCTCTTCCTCCCCATATCCAGCTCCTAAATCCCTAGTTCTTTTTAAGGTTTATCTCAAAGGTAACTCCTTCAAAAGGCCTTTCCTGATTCTTGAACTTGCCAAGATCCCTTTGTATGTATGTATGTAATATGTGTATATATATGTCTATATCTGTCTGTCTCTCTCTGTAACTGTCAGTTAGTTAATCTTTCAACAGGTGGAGAAAATGCTGCTTATAATAACAAAGGGAAATTTCTCACCTGAGTATTCCTTTTATCAAGAAAATCATAGATCTAGTTTCTCTCTCTCTCTCTCTCTCTCTCTCTCTCTCTCTCTCTCTCTCTCTCTCTCTCTCTCTCTCTCTCTCTCTCTCTCTCTCTCTCTCTCTCTCTCTCTCTCCCCTCTCCCCTTCCCTGTCTCTCCCTCTTCCTTTCCCTCCCTTCCCCTCTTTCCTTCTTACTGATACTCTTTCCCTTTCCCTCTTCTTCTTTCTTTCCTTTCCTCCTCCCTTCTCCCTTTCTCTGTCCCCTCCTCTTTCTTTCCCTCTTTTTTCTCCCTCCCTCCTTCCTCTCTCTTTCTGTCTCTCTGTCTCTCTGTTTGTCTCTCTCTCTCTCTCTGTCAGTCTCTTTGTTGTTTCTGTCTCTATCTCTCTCTGTCCTTGTCTCTCTGTTTCTATTTCTCTCCCCTTCTTTCCCCTGCCCCCTCTCTCCCTCTCCTCTTCCCTCCCTCCTCTTCTTTCCCTCTCCCTGCCTCTCTTTCCCTTTCCCTCTCCCTCTTTCTCATCTATAGCTAGTTATGTCTATATGTGTATGCATACATGTAAATGCATGATATGTCTGTACAATATGTGTATATGTGGATATGCATATGCATATATTTATATTTACATACATCTAAATATATAACCGCATTTCTTTATCTGCAAACAAGTTACATTCTATCAATAAAGTATAAGCTTCTTAATCATAGGGACTATTACTTTTGTTGTATTCTCAGTGCTTAGCACATAGTAAGTGCTTCAAAACTGCTATGACTTAGGAAAAGGAAAACCAGTTTTTTTAGCAGATCTATACCCCTCAGTCTTATTATCCTAATAGGTTTTTTAAGTTTATTTTTATATTATCATTATGATTTGTATTTTAAGCATCCTTGCCATTGCCACTGACTCCAAATGGGTATAAATTTAGCTTTCTTACTATTTGCCTTGGATATATCACTAAAATTGTTTGATTAGGGCTCAACAATTTTATTAATTTTTAAAAATTTACAAGTTAAGTTACTTCAAAAAGTTGGAATAGCCTCGCCTTAAAGAGCAATTCCCAGTTTTGATTCCAAAACCACACAAGCTCCAAGAGAACTTGGAAGAGGTTCAGAGGGAAGCTCCTGAGATGCCCCCAGGGATGGATAATGAGGCTCCCTGGAAAAGACTGAAGGAAGTTGATTTAAGATTCTTTGCCATCCTGGAGAGTTAGTTCTGAAAGTGATCTCAAAGGTCAGCAAATCTCAAAATTGGAAGGAACTTTTCAAGGAGAAAACAAAATACTAGAATGGGAATGGGGTCTTAGATCAGAGATATTGGAACAGAAAGGGTCTTTTAAGAGCATTAACTGCTGAAGTGGGAAGGGATCTTTGAGGTCCTAAGTCCCAATGCCCTCATTTAACAACAGAGAATGGTGACTGAGTCCTGGAAAGGGGGCCCAGCCTTAATCCAGCTCACATAGTATTGTCATGGTGGCAGTTTTACCACCTCTTTATATTCCACTTCTTCCCCTAGTTAGACTGTAAGTTCCATGAGGGCAGAAGGCCCATGAGTTTCTCTTGTAGTAATCAGACCAAAACTGGATATACTTTAAACCTACAGAAATACAGACTGATTAATAAGAATTAGAGTTCCCATGTTAATAGCGCAATTTGTATTATTCAGAACAATTTTGTGAGATAGATAATGAAATATTATTTTCTTTTTTGATGGGGAGAAAACTAACCTAACTCAGAAAGGTAAAGCAATTTACCCAGAATTATACAGTATACAGACCCAGAAATCCCAGGCTTTATGACTTTAGATCCAATGATTTCTGGAGCTATATCTGATTTTATAATGTGTCTTTCTGATGAGGAAATTAATGGGCCCCGTGGGCTTTCCTAGCCAGCAGATTCAGCCATTGAGTGATTCTTTCCACATTTGCCAGAATTTTGGGGCTTTCTATGAACATTCTGAACCTCAGTGTTTGTGCTTTTTGAGCACAGTGCTTTCTTTACCTGTAGGGCCTGCCAGGACTTCAGGGTGTTGTACTTGCCTGTCTGCCTACTTCCAGAATTATCCTGAGCCTTCAGGCTTGTTCCTGGTTTTGAGTTTCAATCCTGCCTCAACCACTTACTACTTGTATAATCCTAGACAATTCCTTTGATATCTTTGGACCTGTTTTCTCAACTATAAAATGAGAGAGGTGAGATTCAATGGCCTTTAAGGTCCCCTTGAGCTCTAAATTTGTGATCTGATAACAATACCAATTCGCATTCAGTTAGCCCAAAGATGCTCTCCCCAACAGTGACTGACATTCTACTTGAGCCATTCATAATTTTAAATTTTGAAGGTTTTCCAGTGTTCTGAATTCCCCTGGAAGAATAGGGAAAATCAAATACTCTTGGAAAGGTCACACTTTAAGCCTTGACAGAGGACAGACTGTGACAGAGTTTATATTTATGGATGAGAACTACAGATCGTGGGATCATAAATTTAGAATTGGAAAAGACCTTGGAGGTCACATTAGTCCAACCCTATCATTTTACAGATAAGAAAGATGGGAAAGGGTTTTCCCAAAACTTCATAAGTAGTGAGAGGAAAAACTGGAAGATGAACTCAGATCCTTTGTCCCAAGTGCAATGTTTATTCTTTGTGTGGGGCTTCCTTCCTGAATTTTAGAGTTGGAAAGAACAGGGATTAGCTGGCCCAAAGATGCTCAACCCGAGGACTATGAGCTCGTTGTTTATATAAATGTGTATATATATATATATATATGTTTTGATAATTTGGCATTTTTGTAATTTGTATTTTATTTTTTGCACTTAAAAACATTTTTCTGAGAAGAGTCCATGGGTTTCTCTGGGCTGTCAAAGGGGTTCATGAGCAAACAAGATTAAGAACCTCTGATTGATTAGGCCACTGGCTTTCTTCTACAGTTGATTTCTTTGTTCTAAAGTTTTTAGCTAGAAGCTTCTATTAGGGTAAGGGCATCCTTAATCTGCCTTTGCTCCTCTCTTAGCACCAATATCCTCCAGTTAAGAGCTCCTTATTCTCACTTTTTCTGCATGGCAGTTTCTGTTGGGAACTCCTCTTGCTTTTTATGTTTTGTTTTGTTTTAGAGTCAATGAATTTTATTCTAGTTGGTAAGAAAGAAAAAGAAGCAATAATTAGCAATTTCTGTCACTGAAATGTAGCCGATCTCCCTGCAACTGCATGTTGTGGGATGTCAAGGAATAGTTATTAACCAAGACAGAACTACTAAACAAGTACCTTATGGGCAACTTTTTCATGTGGATCTCAAAGTACTCATTAGTGTTTGTGAATGATGGAATCTTGTGAAATGATGCAAAGCAAAAGGATTTTTTTCATAGTCTTCACTTTCCCTAGGCTTTCCTTCTATTTCTTTTTATTTTAAGGATATGATTCAGGTTTTGAAAGTGGGATACTGAAGTCAGGAGGACCTGAGCTGAGATCTGGCTTTAGATAATTACTAGTTGTGTGACTTTGACAAGTCATTTAGCCCTAATTGCCTCAAAAAAGTGGGGTACTTTGTGTAAATGAGTGATTGGAAATGTCCCCATGCCTTTCCCCTCAATGAAGTGCTGAGAAAAGGGAATATGGATGTCAAGAACTATAGGGATTGGACAGGGTATCAGATTGATTTCTCAAAGTAAGGTTAATGACACACCCAAAGTCATACCATTAATCAAAGAAGTACAAGTAACTGAGAAGCTGTGGTCTCTAGCATTTTTTGCTTGAAGAGAGTTTGCTCAATACTTGGTACTACCATGGAGTCTGGAGTCTCCTGTACAAATAAATTTAAGAAAGCTAACATTCCCACAATACTTTATAATTTATGAAGCATTTTCCTCACAGCAGCCCTGGAAGCAGAGGTATCCTGGTAAATGTTTAACAATCAGCTGGGCATGGAGGAAAATATACCCACCATATTCTGTTAGGTTCAATATGTATTACTGACATTGTCCTAATTATTTTCTTAAGCCTAGACAACAAAATAACAAATCAGATCCAGATTTACATTTCCTCATTTCTGAGGCACAAATGCTGACACTGAAAAGTTAACAAGGAATGATTTGGCTCTATCACACCCTTGCTTGTTAAGCAGAGAATGCAGGGATCACCCTCATTTCTATGGATAGATTAAGTAGTTTGCACCAAGGAGGGTAGGGGTAATGGGAGGAGGAAATGTGAGGATCAGGACAGACTTTGTGTGAGAGTCATGTGGCATTTCACCTGAAGAATAGAAGTGATGTAGAGAGAGTGCGTTCTAGGTATGATGACCCAATGCTCTTTCTACCATACCACACGGCCTCCCAATTTAACTCAACAGATGTTTGTGGATCACCTACTCTGTGCTTCACCCTCTTGTGGATTCTTCAGGAATATAGAAAGGAAGTCAAAACTTCCTACATACAACTCAGAGGTCCTTGTGAACTTGAGAGGTGAGATTGGAACAATCAAAGAGAAATGCTACAGGAAGCATCCTTTATAGGTTCATAAATATAGAACTGGAAGGGACCCCTGAGACCATGAAATCCAACTCATTTGACAGATAAGGAAACTGAAACCTATAAAGATCAAATGATTTATTCAAGGACTCCTAGGTAGCAAGCATCAGAGGCAGCATTATCAGATACCAAAGTCCAGGCTTATTCTGTTATGACAAGCTAGTGTCCTAACCTGAGATACAGTCAAGAACTATGGGGAAGAGAAAGGGGAAAAGCCATTCTAGAGTTGGCTATCAGAGGATTCATCAAGTCTTATACTTGATTTAAAAAACAAATAGAAAAACACAGATTCACATGTATAAGATGGAATAAGTGTGGATAAACAGTGATTCATTGAAAAATATTTGGGGGTTTTAGTAGACTACAAGAATGATATGAGACAAGAATATGAAAGATCAGGCAAGAAAGCTAATGCTGCCTTCGTACACTATCACTGTACTGTGACCTGATCTTAGATCATACCTGCAGCATTGTGTTCAGTCCTGAATACCGCATTTTAGGTTGGACATTGGTAAGCTGGGTGGCATTCTGAAGAGAGTAGTCAGGATGGGGACTCAGATTCGTGTAATGTGAGAGTCTAGTGACAGAAATGGGGATAAATCTTGGAAAAGATGAGACATAGTATTGTTGTAACTATAAAAATTGTTCTCTTGGTTCTGCTGATTTAGTTTTTCATCGGTTTCTAAAAATCTTCAAAATTATTTTTATAATTTTGATGTTATATTATAAATTGCTTTTCTGGTTCTGCTCACTTCACTTATCAGTTGATACAAAAGTTTTCAGGTTTCTCTGAAATCATCCCCTTCATCATTTTTTAAATCACTGAAGTATTCCATCACATTCATAAACTACAACTTATTCAGCTATTCCTTCACAAACAACTTTTGAAAGATGTAAGCTATTATTACCACCACAACAACTTATCTGTGATTCTTGAAGAGCAGTAATGATCAACATGTTATCTGTCTCCTGTCTAAGATGTGATGGATTTAGGGGGCAGCATGATTCATGATATACATGCATATATGTTATATTACATATCTATATATACAATGCAATAATTTGCACACATATGCATATATATATACACATACATACATGTGACAATATATTCCTATATTTGTGTGTGTGTTTATGTAGCTTTTGGGGGAGAATTTGTTTTGCTTGACTATGCATATTTAATTTTTTTCTTTTTAAAAAAATTTAGTGAGGGGAGGGAAAGGAGAAAACAGATTTCTGTTTATTTTTTAAAACTGAGATTGAGGGATTGCTACAAATGCAGAATGATGCATTCACTAAGCAATTTGATATAAATTATACATATACACATTTCTATATTATGAAGAAAAAAGAACAAAAGGGAAAAATCACATGCAAAAAAGTGAAAATATTATGCTGTAGTTCATATTCAGAATCCTTAGTTCTTTCTCTGGATGTGCATCATATTTCCCATCATGAATCTTTTGGAATTATCTTGTATTATTGTATTGCTGAGAAGAGCTAAATCAAAGTTGATCATAGCACAATGCTGCTGTTACTGTGTACAATGTACTTTCTGCTCACTTTACTCAGCATCAATTCGTAAGTCTTTCCAGATTTTTCTGAAATTTGCCTGATGAACAGCCACAATGATATTCCATTCTATTCATATACTACAACTTGTTTAACCATTCCCCAAGTAATGTGCATTCCCTTTATTTCCAATTCTTTGCCAGCATAAAAAGAGTTCCTATAAATATTTGTGTATAAGTAAGTCCTTTTCCCCTTTTTTATGATCTGTTTGGTATATAGACCTAGTAGTGGTATTTCTGGATCAAAGGGTTTTATAGCCCTTTGGGCGTAGTTCCAAATTACTCTCCAGAATGGTTAAATCAGTATACAACTTCATCAACAGTGTTTTAGTGTCCCAATTTTTTCATATCCTCTCCAATATTATCATTGCCC